>NC_092635.1:38606259-38667984 GCF_039555335.1 Amphiura filiformis
AGATCTTTATCAATGTTTATAGTTCCTACTGTAACGCAGTTTACATTATATGTCAGTTTTAATTTACACCGATATCATGTCTACAAAAGCTTGAAAGTAATTCAAGTTTATATCGTAGAGACAGGAAGATAAGGTTTCCAAGTAACAATTCTAGCACCATGTTTAAATAATTATCTTATTTATATACCTTTATATAAACATGTATTATCACTTATGGGACGATTTCGACTCGCGTCCAATAAGCCATATTTTCATCCAAACTATAGTCTCGTAGGGGTATTATTGAAAATCCCTCCACACAACTCAAAAGAGAGTTGTAGATGGCTAGCACGCAGAAACGCCATCCGTCCCTATTGAGTTGGTCCTCCATTTTCATGGATGAATCTTTATTGATGATATGACTTCCTAGATAATGTTTGCAATTGACAACTTAAACTGGACCAGTCCGTACACCAAATTGACTGAAAGTATTGTACCATATTCTCTGAATCATTTCTACAGAAATTATGTTCATCTTAGACAAAAGTGACAATACTACATTATTGCAAACTCGTGAGACATTATATGCTTTGGAGCAGCAAGAAAACTTGGTTAAGAAAACTTTCCACACATATTAGTTACGTCATTTGTTTCTGCTAAGATATGTCAAGTGATTTTGATAACTCAGTAACTACACTAGGTACTCTGAATAAAACATACAATTGGGCTAAATTTGAAATTTGATAGAGGAGCTACTCATGATGTTTCTTGAACGTGAGATTTAAGCAAGTATATCATGATACATTGCTCCGTAATACGAGTAAAATCTAACAGAAATGTAATTCGTTGTATTGAAATTGCAGTAAAATTCATTATTTCTATGACGTTGCATTGATATTGCAGTAAAATTTATTATTTCTATGACGTTGCATTGCAATTGCTAAAATTCAATATTTCTATGACGTTGCATTGTAATTGCAGTAAAATTCAATTTCTATGACGTTGCATCAAATATTCATTATTTCTATTTGCATTGAAATTGCAGTAAAATTCATTATTTGTATGACCCTTTTGCATCACGGATTCAACCAATATTATAAATCAAATGATTTCATGTTTTTGTTCAAAATCTAAAAAATGCTTTTAAATGGGAAAACTGAGTCGCCTTTAAAGTATCCATAAAGAAATTCCAAACGGCATGTTTTTTCTGTCAGTTTACATTAAGCCCTGCGCACCGCATAGCGGCCTCTCAGGACCGATGGTATGATTCGTGTGACAGTCTATGACAACTCAGTTGAAACAGTATCAACTAAACCTCTATTAGGAATTGCCGTCATTTAAAGGACATTACGATCGTCAGATTTTGTAGTGATATGTTTCACCACTATAAATTCTCATGTTGAGCTGTAGGCAAATTGAAGAACGAAATGTGAATAGTAATCAAAATAATATTTCATGCTCCCACGACAGTTCAATCTGTTTTTCCTTGTGGTTAAAGAATCCTTAATTACATTTGGAGCTATCAGTGTGGTCATTGAACTTTATTCTTTAGAACTTAAACGTATAGTAATGGTTTACAACATACAGGAATCACTGTGTGTTTGTATATTAATAGTTTAGACTTGAGTGGCAAGTTTTCCGTGATTTAAAACACCGAATTTCGCGATTTTCCGTGGGTGGTTTTAAATACTAACTTCCGTGATTTTCCGTGATGTAATTTCAATGACGTGTTGACATTCCGATTAAAAAGTCACATTTCATAAACTAAAATTAAATATATATAAGCGTATGTCTACTCTATTTCTAGTTGTCTTAAGGTTGATATCTTTGAAGACAGACTTCATTTTCATTTTTTACCTCACATTCTTATATATATTTTCTTCAATTTTCATTTTCCGCAAATTTCCGTTTTTCGGTTTTTTTCTTAAATTCCGTGATTTTTTCAGTTTTTCCGTGACATTTAAAACTTGCCACTTTAGTTTAGACCAACACCAGGTTGGAATGACACTGTCAGCCGGTGAAGGCAGATCAGATCAAATTTCGATCGAAAAGACGAAGCCAAGATGTTATTTATATTTACACGCGTTAGAATTTCATCATCCACATAATTTTCATCTTGACTACGTTTATTAATCAAATTTTTTTACCTGTTCAAAAACAAAACAAAACACAATCACAAGCAAACGCAAACAAACAAACAAAGAATAGATACACTGTTGTAATAACAAGAGAATAGGTATAAAAGGTGGGTGACACGATTGACAGGCTCAACCACCCCCCACGCCATCAAAATCAAGATTCAAGATGTTGGTATCCGAACAAAGCTCATAATTTCCTTATAACCCCTCTAAAAGACCTCATCTCCCCAGATATGTTTTGTGTTACATCGCAAGCAATCACGTTTTTGCAATTAAATTTAGGATTAGAACACACACCTTTTGTTTCCTGTTGTTTTGAAAACTCTTTAAATTGCTCATAACTTTGGAACTGCTTGTTTAATTTTAATGGGGTGTTCTGCAAAATGCAGCTTTGTAAATGCTTTTTTCTATTCTATAAGAAACTGAAAATTTATTATTCCGAGTTCCGATTGATTTTGCTTGTTCGCATCACATATAACGCTTTCACGAAACTTGTTGGTATTTTTAGACACACTTTATTTGGCCAATAGTTTTCTCGTCTCAAGTTGAGAGTATTATAATGCCGTGTGGGATTCCGCAATGGCAGATTCGAATCGCTCGCGCTAACCTAATCCCGCGGATCGTATACACTTGCGTAGAAGGGCGACCTGTTAGTAGTTTGGAGACACAACATGGCGTTAGTCTTAACTTGAGACAAGTCATGCTATAGAAAGATAATCCATTTCCAATTATCATCTCAACAAGAGTTTTGTTTTATTTGTTGTTGGATTTTCATTACTTTAATTGGACCCGATTTCATGAAATTATTTATCACTAAGTGATGGAAATTAGTTGTAAATGATGATGCAAATAGAATTGGCATCTTGTAATTGTGTTAAATGTGTCTTCTGTATCTATGATATGAATGAACATGATGAAGGAAGACTGTTCTTTGGTCCTTGTTCGTAATTCATAGTACGTAACTCACCGTATTTTGGATACCGGTAACCGCAAGCTCAACTAAGTCGGCTGTTTTCTGGTTCTATTAATTGTCTAGACCCTTTTATCTTTAATTCTATAGGTTTCGTAACTAAAATGCATCTTCTAAGTATAGAAATGCCTAAGAGGAGATTGTCATTGGAAATCTATATTTCTTCGTACGAAGACGCTGGCACTTTGTTTGATGAAATGAACGACTGCGATAAGCAGAATGACGGTTCAAATAAAATGTATAGAAAGAACAAAAGCAGAGATATTCTAAATAATAATACCTTTGAAGAACTAGATTGTTTCTTTCTATTCAGATAAGATTTTGCATAATTTTGCATGTTTTTGTTGAGAACATTTGCTTTTCAGAATTCGTTATTGATAATAACCATCGGCGCAAATATGAAATGAGAATAAACCTTGGAAGACACCTACCTTAATTGCTTCTTAAGGAGATTATTTACTTATGAGAACAAAGTCTTTTAAATGTGTAACACATTGCAGAAACACGTAACAAAAAACACTGTCATCAATAATTATTATATTATTATGCTACTGCTTACTATCGAATCGCCTTATGAGATGTGGTTCTGCAATCTGGTCAATCAACTTTACTAACATGCTTGATGCATGCGCACTAGTGGTTAGACATCGCTGTACATGTAATAACAGCAGTAATAATAACAATAATGAAAATAATAATAAATAACAATAATTTACGATTTCACTTAAAATCGACAGTTTTGTGTCTTATGATTCTTTGAAGCTTTCAATGATGTCAAATTATGCAAATATATTAATTGTAAATTTACGTCAGTTTATGGGAATCTTTACACTATTCATGCTATTAGTATAAAACAGAACGCTTTAAAAATAATTGTAACAAATGCCGGAGAAGTTCAAAATGTTCAATTGCACCTGTAAGCGTCCATTTCAATTTTTTAAGTTAGTCAAATAAACGAGGAATATTTTTGACCAGGTCTTATGGCTTGGGGCAAAATATGACAGAAAATGGCTTCTGCGTGCTGTTATTATCCCATATTGGCATAGATATCTGGATATTACTATTTGTTCACCTATTCAGCTGTATCTTCATCACCTTGAACTGTTCAAAGGTGTTTTTCACTATTACGTAGATCAATAATACCTTTTACCAAACATATCCAAAGAAACGATGAAAAACGATGAAAAAATCACAAAGTATATCACAAATATTTGTTTGAACAATATGAGAAATATAAAACTGTTGTTTGTTCTGGAGTGTTGGGTGATACTATCACATTTTATATAGCTAGTGATTGGATCGAATCAATCTAAAAATCAATTGTAATTGTTTCAATAAGAACGTTCAAATCCATTGTTTGCAATGAAAAATGGCGCTTACACTATTCAATATAGTTGACCCGTCGTCATTTTATTAGCCAATATTTTCAGTTCGTTCTTTTTTGTTATCACTGGTGTCTATTTTATAGTATTTTTTCAGACAAACATATATTATAACCGCGGAATAATGAAATATATGTTGTTGTGATCTTTGCTTGAAGATTTTGATTTATTCATTGTGCAGTAAACATCGCCTGTCCCATTTATAACCAACATTAATGTAATCCCCGCTGATAGTTTTGTCAAATGTATCTGATTCTACTCTCAATCATATTCCAATACATTATATTTAGTCTTACAGATTGTTAACCTTTTTCACATGCATTAATTTCAGAAAACACTATTACATTACATGTATTTTGTTGGTCAAGTATTTCAAGTGTTTCCAAAACGTGGTGTGCGAATTACAGGCGTTTATACTAACCATCCTGTTACGCTACAAACGAAGCGCCGATATGCTACAAATGTTTAATATGTATGCATCGTTGTATTGTACTCGATCATTTTTCTGATAGATTCACGCATGCATACCTTCTTATTGGCGACATGAATAGGTTTACATGTCTCCTCACTGCTCATTTATTCTATTCGTCAACGACTCAGACGTGCTAAGTATATTACTTTATACCGTCGCCGTCTAATAAATATACCAATGTCTGTGCTTCCCAAATACCAAATTACAGAAATTGATCCTATTGGCCTACCCGGCCTAGACTGACAAAGAAAATGGAAAAGATATTCGATTGGTGCAAATATACACCTAAAAAGATCATTAAGGTCTATTAATATGATATTTTGTCTCGATAAAACAATCATTACTTCGGAGCATAGTCTTTACTACGAATGAGATGTTATAGAGTGTAACTTGAAGCTTCAAACCCCAATACGCGCGATAAACTTGATGCAAACACACTGCAAATAGCAGACTGTAAGCCCAATTGTCAGTGATTTTAATGGTAGCATCTGAAACATTGCACGTTATTCAAATTGTGTAACTTAAGTACAATTTGATTAATGTTCCTGTTATATCTGACGATAACATCAAGCTCACGACCGTCACTTGTTTGCTAAGTCAGATTGGGGATGACTTTACACTGCAATCATCTGGTAGGAATTCTGTTCGAAATCCAAAATGATCTGGTTTTTTACAATATGTCTCAGGTTCCATCGACTTCGAGAGCAAACGTGTTTGCAACTTGTTCTTTCTTTTTGTTCTCATCCGAAACACTACAAGGATAAAGCTGATGACTTAGGTATCTAGTTGAATATACATTAATTTCGAGGACAAACCCTTGTCAAGTTAAGAGCGATACCAATTCATCAATCTAGAAATGGCAAATTATGTTCGCATCATGTTTAAAAGAATTTACATACTTTCTCACATACATCAAAGGTCTATTTTAATTTTATTTTACTTGTTCTTACCATCTTACACACCTTCCGGGTAACACATTCTATAACCAATGTGCTAAGTTGTTTTACTTTTTGGATTACTTTGTGTTCGTGTTTGATCCAATATACAACCCCGGGTTACAAGTGATAATATTTCTGCAACCAAGTTGAAAGGAAATTCTTCCTTAAACTGTTGTGAAAATGCTTCCCATTTGTGTGAAATTTTAGGAAAAACGTTATTAACAACGTTTGCTAACATAACAGTGGTTAAAACTACTTAAAAGTGACTTACGCTCTTAAACTTGATTGGTTCCACACAATTTCCTAATACGATAAATTTAAATTGTTTACATTAAAAGAAATACAAGCGTAAACTAATTTAGCCACGAGGGAAATTATGCTCCACGTGGTAGACTTGATAATTAAAAAAATTTGTTTAATTTTGAAGTTTTGTTATTTTTTTATGAATAGGAGTAAATTAAGTCAGAGATCACTAATTCCCTATGCACAATCCAATCATGTTTGTGTAACCACAGATTTTAATTAAATAGGATAATTATTCTCAAGAAACAGGGTTTTTCTATTTCAATTTATGAAAATCAAATTACTGCATGTGTATTGTGAAAGCGGAACACATTCAATTAAATAGGATTCACTTTAGGGATTCAATCAAATTTCACCGTTGTTCATCGCCGCTTACGACGCGTCCGCTGCGTGGTTTGTGATCAGCATAATGTAAAAATTCAGGTTATCCCTGTATGTCGTAACGTCCAGTGGAGGGCAATACATTTAAAAAATAGTGTAAACCCATTGCTTTGATGATTAATCCTGTTACATCATTGCCGTTTATTACGACCACTTTTATCCACCACTAGTTGTTAATGAAAAATGAGGGGGTCATCACTATAAGTCTCTTATATACGTTTGTGGATTGTCAGATGCCTACACAGTGAATGTCCACCGTTACTGATGAGTACGCTGAGGATATGGACAAGTATTGCCAATAGATCGATATTACACATAAGTGTTTTAAACGGTTGCTTGTTATAATTTGTTTCAACTTTTGAGTCCTGATGGGATCAGGCACTGTACATCACTTATGCAAACATATGAAGATTCGGTTAGCCAACGAAATGCTCGACTAATAAAATCAAAATCAGTGACAAAAAACTCGTACACTTCTGGATATTTCAATGTGCGTTTTTACCTGTTACATATTAAATGCAGCAAAAGAAGTGAGAAGAGGGCGCAAGACTCATTTCTCGGATAAGTTGTGACGAGCATAGCGGAGAATTGCTTTGTGTAGGAAATATAGACACAGCCTCACACAGGTGTTTCGAGCACATTGCTTCATAGCTAAAGATTTCTACTCAATAGCTTTTGAACGCTTAAGTGGAGGGCGACAGTAACATACAAGTCAAACACAGCCTTTATTCAAAATGTTCAAGTAGAAGTGGATGAAACAAAGTGGCTTTTAAAATGCTAAGATAATTACAAGGTGTCCATAAGATTGTACAAAACAAATGACATTAGTTCCTAGAATATGGCAACATTGAAACGAAATCTGTTTTATGGTAAATATACAAAAAAAGTTCTTTATATCAGATTTCTTGATTCACCAGTGTAAATGCAAGCAGATTGAATTCATATTCACATTCGACATAGCGAACCTTATTTCATATTCATCATAGCGAGCCTTATATTCGATATTGCGAGTCTTTGAAATGCGGAAATTGGGTTTCTTACACTTTACACTGCGATAATATCAATTCAAACGACTTCATTGATAGCTATGGCTTACTAATTATTTTTGTTTTAAAGTAAAAATTTAAAATATATCTATCAAACTACTATTTAATTTCTTATATTTACAGTTACTCAGCTTTGTAATACCGTTTAACTCATGCAGTTTACTGTTACAGCAGATAAGGTGAATATAGGAAAAGGCTCCAAATTCAAACAAAACTCATCCAATTTCTTAATTTCTCTGTCTTGAAAAAAAAGAAGATATGCTTGAACACATAACGACATGTCTCCAGTATCTACTGGAAATACCTAGGGCACCACCAACGTCCATATTGGGTAACGGATTAACCAGTCAACTACCACCCGCTGATGACAGAGAAGGGTTTTTCCGAAATATACGGATCAAAAAGTGAGTGTTGAAGACTTGCTATAAACTTGTACCTATGTCTCAACAAGTAAATAATCTCTGCCGCACAATCAATCAAATTCCATATCTGAAATATCTGGACAAGTCAGAGCTTCATTGACCAAAACACTTGCCATGCCATAATGACATAACTCATTCTGTCGAGATTGGACTACTGCAAATCACATTTCAAAGGTACTTCCAAAGCCAACTTACTTCAAAGCTGCATGCATAGTCGTAAATCCCCGGGTGATAGGGAGATACCCCCCCATATTTGTATAAAGGGGATGGGGTCCACACAGTCACAATGTTGACGCATGTAAATTAATTTTATAATTTATACGCCCATTTTAGCATTAAAAATACATATTTTTGCGCTCTTCGTGCTAATTAGTTTCACTTTGCCACCATATTTCACCATTTTTAGCTTCCATATGGCAAAACATTTGTACCACAATCTAGTATTCTGTCACCAAAAGGTGCTGAATTCAATATACTTCTCAAGGATATTTTGAAACCCCATCCCCCAATCATGCCAATATCAAAAATACATAATACAAATATACGACGTGACAATGCGACTACACTAGTGAATTAAATTAAAATAAATTTCGGATTTATATAGCGCCTTTTACCAGATCTTAGATGATAATTCAAAGTGCTGTAATTTAGTATTAATGGTATACGTTGTATTGTTGTTGAAGCAGCCTAAAAATCGATTTTCATTATCTGAATCAATATATTATTGTAAAATAACACTTTGGTGTTTGGCAAAATTTCATTATACAAATCATATACTTTGAAAACTAAACTTGCTTGATTTATAGTTATTAATTTGTTATGTACGTTTTACAAAAGTGTTGATGTTTCAGCCCTCTTTACAACATAACTCAAGACCCACAAGACCTATAAAAGTATATCTGTGATATTTGAATTCTTTTACACGCTCGCTATGAATTGAGCAATGCAATTTTTGCTAAAGCTCACTACCATTCGCAAGATGCTGTGAACTACTTTTTTTCTGCTGCATCGACCAACAATACATACGAGGGTGGGCTGTACCCGTTAATCCGTCATAAAAAGAAATGCACGTCTTTGCGCCCAAACGACTTAAGCTAATCGTGGATCCATCCTTTGTTTTCATTTTAGTGTTAACATTTTTACCCAGCACCTGTAATACCTGGTGGAAGGTCCGAATATCACAAAAATGACTATAGAGGAGAGGGGTTGGTGAAACCCACTACAGTTAAATTCATGATAAAATTATTCCAAGAACTGACTTTTTACTTGTTAGTTAGTTTGAAACAGTCATTCGCTTTTATAATTCGGTGAAAATCGCATGTTCGTAGATTTTGTAGCTAAATATCATTTTACCTATACTTTTGTACATAGCCATAATTCACAATTATGACGTCATAGCAATATTATGTGGGGAATGTTTGTACTTATGTAAGTATCACTGGATAGTATCGAGTACCAAATATAACGGTAAATGACGTTTATAAAGACGGTTGCAACAACCCCCTCTCAAAATATGGCTCAATAGTTTTAGACCCAAAGCTATGATGTTCAAAACACCATATTACATAAGCAGTTGTTTTTAAAATACACAATACCTCGTTTTTTCCCTACATCTTCGCAACACTTTCTTAAGGGTACACTAGGTATTGTTGGTCGAAGCAGCCAAAAACTCGATTTTCAATATATTATTGAAAAATAACACTTTGATGTTTTGCAAAAGTTCATTAGACAAATCATATACTTTGAAAACTTGCTTAATTTATAGTTGTTAATTTGTTATGTACGTTTTATAAAAGTGTTGATGTTTCAGCCCTCTTTACAACATAACTCAAGAACCACAGGACCTACAAAAGTATATCTGTGATATTTGAATTTTTCTACACATTTGATTTAAAATGATCAATGCAATTTGTGTTAAAGCTCACTACCATTCGCAAGATGTTGTGAACTACCAAATGGCAACAGTTTAAAATAGTTGATAACCTTAATGTTCCTCGAATACCATCTCGGGTGGTAACAGTGCCATCTCCACTTTTGCCCCTACAGTATATATTGCCCCTACAGTATGTATTTGCCCTACAGTATGTATTGGTGTCAACAATGTTTATGCTACTTGCTTCTTTAGGTACTTCTCAAAATTCACTTGATTCCCGGGACTTGATTCCCTAGCGATAGCAGTTTTATTGTTTTACATGTACTAGTATTTGTGTTTTGTGAACTTTCATGTACCTTTTTGTGAAATTCTCCCGAAAGCTATACCACTCCTCTGTATTGCTGATATAAATTTGGTATAATACCAGTTTCAAAATTTAAGAAAAATCAGTTCTTATGTTACATTTTGAATAACCTGTATGTGTTTTGTTGTTAATATTCGAAAATTCGTATTTTTAGCCATTTAGATTTAATAGAAGTATACCATTAGGCCTACTAAATGTATGTAGCTGAACATTCTCATTCGTAAACAGAGTTCTTAAATGATGGTGATGATGATGTTGGTGATGGCGAATAAGAGGTGGAAAGCAAGGAAGATGAGAAAAATGATGGTGTAATAAAAGATATGGATTTTGAAAATGGTTGCATGCATATCAAATTGAAAAATTGCACTTAAATCGTGGAAGCAACTGAAATTCAATCACTGAAAGACAATTCTAAATGGGTTATCAGGTCTCATTCAACGTATCAATGAACGTCTTTACGTGACCACAATAAAATATGAATATGAATATGAACATAATGCGTTCTCAATAACAAGCAATATGGACTTGTTTATTGCCTTTTCATAATCATGATAATCATGAAGCATCATTTTTTAAACGATACTGGTAATAAAAAGCTAAACATAGGCTTCTGATGGTCATAGTTCGTAATTATATAATGTTATTGGACCAAGAGTGAAACATATGTTAACTTGAGCCATTTTAGCCATTCGGATTTAAAAGAAGTATATTTCAAATAAAAGAAATGCGTGAAAAATATCTCTATTTCGTTTATGCAAATCTTTCTTGTGATATCCGACGGCGCACCCAAATAAAAAAAAATCAGTTATATTTGCTTTGGTTAAAGGAGTATTTCGTGATTCTAGCATCCCCTTTTTATGACATTTTTCAGTAGATATCCACGAAAAAAGCATATTCCCAAAATTTCAGTTGATTGCGATTTTGCGTTTGCGAGTTATGCATGATTATGTGTATAACACTGCTCCATAGACAATACGTTGTAATTTCGTTCTGGTGCACCAGAACGAAATTCAAATTTCGCGATATCTTTGCTAAACGAATTAATCTGCAAGAAATATTTTGTACATAGACATTATGTAGCCAGAGTATTCCAGTGATATAAAAAATCTCAACTTTTTTTGAGAAAAGTGGGGGGATGAGGCTGTGGATCACGAAATGCCCTTTTAATCGGTGGCCTCTCTTCTTTTGAAATGTAACCATCTTGACAATAAGACATTGTCGGTTCCTAGAAAACGCAAAGTATCTATAGTGTATATAGTATCCCTAGTACCTTTATGTTCAAATTAAGAATATGCAATGTAGGTCGCGGGCATCATTCAACAATTTTAATTAAAGGGGCATTTCGTGATCCACAGCCTCATCCCCCCACTTTTCCCCCAAAAAGTTGAGATTTTTACACCACTGGATACCTCTGGCTACATAATGTTTATGTACCAAATATTTCTTGCAGATTAATTCGTTTAGCAAAAATATCGTTAAATTTGAATTTCGTTCTGGTGCACCAGAACGAAATTACAACACATTGTCTATGGAGCAGTGTAATACACATAATCATGCATAACTCGCAAACGCAAAATCGGAATCAACTGAAATTTTGGAAATAAGCTTTTTTCGTGGATATCTACTGAAAATGTCATAAAAAGAGGATGCTAGGATCACGAAATACTCCTTTAAACAGTTTAAGTAGAACGTTGTTTTTTTCCTAGCCAAGTTAGTGTTTCTTATCTAATCGTGTTCAGAGTCATGAAGTGTTGACGATGAGCAACTAGAGATTAAGAGCGGAACAACCTTTACTTTAGCACCAATTCATATGGGTGGCATTTTAGCACGGCGAACAATCATGAAGTAGTTTGCATTTGGTAATGTTGTAGCAACTTAAGAGATATTATATTACATTTCAATGTGCCAGTATTGGCAATGATTGTTACTCATATTATAGGTTTCTGTATAATCATTAGAGACAACACGTGTGAAGAATGTAGCACATTTTATGTTATAATGTTAGATTGTTCTTACGTCAATATTGATGAAGCATGGTGAGATTTCTCATGGTGTTTGTTATGGCTTGTTTAAATAAGACTTCAAAAGTTGCCAGTTCTAAAATGAACATTTCAATGAAATACGAATGTAGAAAATATTTAATAGGTTAGATTAACTTCAGTTCTATGCCAACTTCTCATTAACTGAACTGAACATAACTATAGTTATCAAATGTGATGCGATCAAGCAAAATCAGTCGGAACTCGGAAATATTAAATTTTCAGTTTCTTATAAGATAATAAAAAGCATATCCAAAGCTGCATTGTGCAGAAAACCCCATTGAAAATGAGCAACCAGTTCCAAAGATATGAGCTATTAAAGAGTTTCCAAAACAATAGGAAAGAAAAGGAAATGTTACCTTTGTTTGGTTATATCTCAAAATCAATATTTCCGAGTTCCGACTGATTTTGCTTGATCGCATCACAAATGATTATCTGGTTAGCATGGACGAAGAATACAAATTTACAGTCATGAATATTCTTGAACTTAGGAAAGTGACAATACTCGAATTTTTCGCTGTACTTCATGTATTGCCATAATTTTGAAATTTGCCTATATTAGTAGTTTTCGTTTTATCAAAGACCTCACATGTCACAAGAGATCCTCTAATTATCTTTTATCATGACAGAACCAACCAGGATGTCTAGTAGAGTCACATGTGCAACGTTGTACCGGTTTGTTCACATCGTGGATGAGGAATACACTAAAGCAGAATCGTTTCATTCTATCATATTTGCTTATTTACATATATAGGATTTGAATAAATTTACACTACAGTGCATTTCCTAACCCTTGTGGTTTGTTCAAAAGGAAGATTATTTTCACAGGTTTTATGTTCTAAGGTCAACGAATGTAGGTAATGTAACTATTACTCGTTCAAAAACATCGTTCTTATTGGGACAAAAGGTCTCAGATCGACACGCACAAGAAGTGCATCACATTTTCTCGAACATTTTGTTTTGTTAATAAGGAAAATGCTTTACATTGGAGACGTGCACTCTCACATTAGCATGCCTGTAGAATAGCCTGCAGCACGTTATCCCTCCCCTTAGATTTAGTAAATAAACCACATGTTTTATTTCAGCAGCTTTTTCTTCTTCCAGAAAAATCTAGCACATACGTTACTCAAATATCGTCTGTAAAACCACTAATAATGGGATGGAGGAGCTGAAGTATAATTCATTTAACCTTTACACATAGATACTTATCTTTTTCATCATTTTAAGGGCTCGGGGAGCAACGTTTGCACAGTATTTTTTGTGGGACATGAGAGCACATCAGACACATCAAATTATTGCATTATGAATACGATCAAAATACGTCTGATATCAAATAATTTCTCACAGTTCCCACAAAAATACTATGCAAACGTTGCTATCCGATTCCTTAACACGATTGTTAAAAATCGGACCATTCATGTCAGTCGGCATTTTCAAACAATGCGCCCGCCCCACGATATACATAATCATGTCTGTACTATTTACATAAATAGCTGTTCCTGCACCTGTTACACCTGGTCGACATTCCAAACATAGCTAGACCTAATCTTGGGAACCAGACAACATGTGGCTCGATTGCAGACTGTTTGTTAGGAACGACCGACACCTTCACTGTGAATCTTTGAAGGAGACTATGATTCACTTGAATAAACTCATTGAAAGTTATGAATGGCGACACCCAGTAGTCATTTTATTAAAGTACTAAATATCTGAAATTGAGGGTTGATAATCTAGTTAAATATTTCCTACAAATATCTTAATGATATGGTAAATAATTACGCTTACGTAACCTTTCACTGTGGTTTTATTATTATTATTATTATTATTATTATTAGTAGTAGTAGTAGTAGTAGTATTATTAGTAGTAGTAGTAGTAGTAGTAGTAGTAGTAGTAGTAGTAGTAGTAGTATAGTAGTATCATCATCGTATCGTCGTCATCGTCATCATCATCATCATCATCATCATCATCATCATCATCGTCATTATCATCATCATTATTATTATTATTATTATTATTATCATTATTATTATTATTATTATTATTATTATTATTATTATTATTATTATCATCATCATCATCATCATCATCATCATCATCATCATCACCATCATCAGCAGCAGCAACAACAACATCATGTCGACATTTAAATCTGCTGAAACATTTTAAAATGAAAGCTGTTATTCTTGTATAAAGTTATTGGCATTTTATATCTGCTACGGAAAACAAGCAGTATTTGAGAAAAAATTGTGTTATATCAACGTTACTCAAGTTGATATGCAATCAGAACACGTTTACCATTGAAGTAGCCCACACGATCGTCAGCGTATGTAAGTCCCATTTATTTTCTGAGTCTTGTTTCTAGACTTGGGTATTGTAATAGATATATACCATTCGTCCATTTCATTGCAACAGCTCTTATTCATCACCGAGTAATGTGGCATTTCATGGGTGATGATAGATAGCAATTAGCAAGTGCGCCCTCAGATCATGTTAGCTCATCTTTGTCAACGGAATAATCCTTCATACCGTCGCTACTGCCTGATATGATAACGCAAGCATAATTAATAATCCAACTTTTAGTAGGTGTATCTATATTATTCACTGAAAGTCTGCAAATTTTTCGAATATTTGGAGGAAATCGTCTGGAGAAGTTACTCAGCTTTTGCATTTCCGCGCTGTTGGAAATTTACGATATTTCAAATCATATTTTTATCGGGATAGGATACCTGTCGCTCTATCAGTGATTACTACGTTTGGAATACATTTGAATTCAATCTTTGGTAGCTGGATTACAATTGAATCAGATCCTGTTGGAAACAAGGTAGGATTACGATGAAAGTGAATAAGTGAAATGTTATGTAAAGCCATAATGTACGATCTTATATAATAAAAAAAAATTTTAAATGCCTTTTGGCATGTTTGTAACGTTTACAAATATCCCAACTCGTACCTAAATGGAATCGGCAAAATTGGTTGTGTTTGTAAGTCAACAGAGCAATTTTAATATACTGTCATAATTATAACCTTACGTTTCACAAAAAATCCATCTTAAACGGCCAAAATAACCAGTGGGATTCTTTCACTTCAACTTGTTATTTCGCCTTAAAATGGACGTGCAGAAACCCTTCCTGGCACTAATATTATTTCAGCATTTTAGGTAAAAATTACAAATTAAAATTGGACGGAAACCAACATTATAGTTTTTAATCAATATAAGCACAATACGAAATTTACTTAAATTACGATTTATAAATAATGTTGCTTACGTTGGTTTTGTTGTTTCTTTCTTTGTTTGTTTGAGCGGTCGCCTCTACGTGGAGAAACATTTTGGTCCTGATCATCAGCAGGCTCAATCAAAAAACAAAAACAACAAGAACAACAAAACAAAACACAAGCATACATTTTTTATTTTGATTTGATATTTTGATTTGATTTATTCGGGTTTTGACATCCCTGGATAACCCAAGAAAGTCTCTATTGAAGCTTATTTCCATTAGGTTCCATTTGAACACCGGGACGGGTTGGATACAGTTAGGGGTTAACACCCTACTCTTTTCGAAACTGACTGCGAGATACACGAGATTCATGTACATGTATGGCTCTCTGGGACCGACGGCTTAACGTCCCCTCCGAAGGACGGAGTACTTTCATGATTCATTTACCCAATTCTAAATGAACAATGGGGAGAGCGGATGTCTAAATTTAATCTGCAGATGTTGCCAATTAATTTCAGACATTTCTTTCCAAGTCAAAATCCCAGCAAATCTCCACCGCCGGGAATTGAACCCGGGACCTCATGCACTAAAGGCGAGTACCATAACCATTAGACCACGTTTTCCCTCTAAAAACAAAACAAACAAAAAAAGGAGTATATACCTAAAACATGTAAGATCAGCATATTTTGGGGCATTTGGGGGCCTTTCTTGACGCTGCGCATCCCACCGTCTAAGTTTTCTGCTTACATCCTAATAATTAAGTTGGTCTTTATACAGGGCCGTCGCTAGACCATTTCCTGGAGGGGTGTCGAGAAATAAATTTTGCTGGTCCCTGGGCAATGCAACATGGTTGCCACCCTTGGCTCTTGTAATAGAAGACCCTAGAGATAAATGCGCGTGACATGCGCGGCAATTTGGCATTTGAATACTAAATAAGAAAACATGGGGTTAATTTTGGCTTAAATAGACCAAAAGGATAATGCAAATCTTATATTTTGTAACAACACTTCTGTCTAATGATCAGGGGAGGGGTCTGACTTGCCACCCTGCCCCATGGTTAATCTCCATTGGTGCTGATGAGGAGGGAGATGCGGAGGGATGATGGGAATAGGATGCGCACATAATAATTTTATCGATCTTGCAAAATTATTAGTTCTTTGTCCACATCACCTCAACGCGCCCTCTCCCTCTCTCGCTAGCTCTTCCCCATTGTCCTTTCCCTTCATTTCTCTCTCTTTTCCCTTTAGGGTTCGCCAAGGGGTGTCACCCCCAACCGTATAGAAAGCAGGAAACAGAATTGCTCATAAAGAGCAAGGAAAAGAAGGCCACTACCAAAATTTTTATATCCAATCTAAACTATGGGGACTAAGTGCCAATACATAAAACTGACATTATACTGGTAGACATTACCATATTTTGCTTGTTTTCAACACATTTAATGACAATATCACGATACATATTGGTTTACTTGATCTGTGTAAATTAATTCACAGCTGTTGGTTTTTCATTTATTATTCCCTTAATAAAGATAAAGCACATGGAAAAAATAATTAAAAGCCGATAGCGTGGAAAAACAATAATAATTGCGTGTAGTCAATTATGACAGTCTACACCAATAAAAAATAATATGAACATGGTAATATTCAGAGCAGCGTAGAAGTCAAAATTTCTCTCATGCAGTTTTATCATTTAGAAATAGTTACTGAGTAATGGGGGACCGGGGGGTTCTTAATGGAAAGAAAAGTACAGGGCTGTGCGGCAGTTTTGGCATTTTATATTCTTCATTTTTTAAGTGTTAAATGTATATTCTTCATTATTTTCCAGCAAAACTTTAAGGTTTCTTTTTTTTGGGGTATGTTTTCGAAATCCCATCCGCACATCCATACCCAATACAAAATGAAGTACCCATAGGATCGATATTATAAATAAGATATTGATTTTCGCACCCAGGATGTTAATCAATTTTTCCTCAATCATACCAATGGCTCACTTAATACAACAACCTAATTCTCACTTTTGTGTCAAGAAACCTTAATTCTGTATCTCTATATCCTAATTACGAATAATTAATCTGTCCATAACCATGATAACCCATTGTGACAGCTTAGATGTACCCATAATGTAGGGTACATCTTATATTCGCACTCCCTAATATTAAAGACTCTGGCTTATATTAATTGAAACTAGCGTGACAAAAGAGTACACTCTTCTATAATTTAAGACTGAATTAAAAAGACTACTTTGTGTCTAACGTCAGGGTATAAAAGGCGCGGCGTGATTGGTTGCTGACCTGCGCAGTACGGCACTTTTGGTTGACAGGACGTCATATACACAAACTAGTCTGTTTAATTATGGTATTCAATTATATATACATTTTCAAGTATTTTTCAACGGGGCAATAACCCAGGGTAATAACAAGATTAATCTTGTCCTAATTACCGCAATACCTCATCATCAGTTTCTTGCAAGAAGACTCTGTGATTAAAGTTAAATAAATAATCGTTTTCGCGGTTATTCTATAAGGATAAAAACTCTGTTTAGCTCATTATATACCTCGATCCGCTCATCCGCGCGATACGTTTCATTCCTATACTTTGATACCTCTCGTATAGGCCTTACGTAAACGTTCAAAGCTAAGTGTTTAATTTCAGGGGTCAAGTACTCTCATATTTGAATATAGTAGTAAGTAGTAAACTGATAGGCACTGAGAAGAAGAGTATTGCCTTACATTCAAGGGGTATTGATTACTAGTATTATATTTAAAGGAAAGTTAGTTGTTATGAGAAGAATAAATAGGTATGCTTAAATCTGTCGTATCACGTATCTGAAGCATTGTACAACCTGGCTCGGATCCCTTCTGGGGATCACTTTAATTATTTGGCTTGAAAACGTATTCTTTCTAAGCCTTTTGTATCGCCATACTGTCTCACTTTTACAATTCAGTTTAGCATGGTTAAAAATCTACTTCGTGACGATTTTAGCAATCTTTTTTTTCAAAACAATGAAGTCTATTCCCTCATTGTTATTATTCTGACCATTTTATCCTCAAGGAAATCAGGACTGACCTACAAATATCAGAGCTTATAATATCACCGCTTAAGTATTCGTACTTCCGATATGTAGTGCCCTTACATCTCAGCGTGCTTAATGTTTTACCTACAGCTGAAAAATGCCGATTATGGTAAGCCAGGAGGGTATTTTGATGTTAAGAGGGTTAATATAATTGTCTTAATACGATAAGTTAAACTGAAAAAGATGACATCATCTAAACATTTTAGTTTTTCTTTAAAAAGAGAACCCGTATTTTTCCCGATAGCACGCCCAATATCATGTATATTAACACATTAATTGCTATCATAATCGCCATCAAAATGGTAACAGTTTGAAAGTGGAGTGTACCTTTTTGAATTTTGATTTAATTATATTATTTGGTGAAATGAGATAAAGGCGACACCAAAATGTGATACAACAAAGGAAATACATACTAGCTATTTACTCTAAACAACAGGATAACAATAGTGATAACGATGACAGCACTTTACTCCTTTTATTATGGAGAGCACACGCTAGCGCAAAATCCAGCAATTATCTGAAAAGCTTCCCATTAAGCTGTCCAAAGGCATTTCACATACTACCTCTTAATTATCAGTTTAGGTCACTTGGGTGATGAATTATCTTGGAAAAAAAGATATTACCTTCTGTGAATACGGTATTCTTGATGAACTTCCTGGATATATATTTCAGTGAGTAAAATAGAAATTCAATTATTCAAATAAGAGAAAGTAGACAACTGAAGAAAAGACAGGCCATATTGTAGCGTAAATAATCCCATTAGACATGAGGTATAATATTCCGGGTATAGATAATTACCCATCACAGTAATAAGAAGCATTTAACTGATACACTGTCATTGAAGACATTGGAACCAGGTTTGACGCACAAATACATGAGGGTATCTATCTCAGATTAATTTTGATTCGTTTCAATGTATACCGTATAAACGGATTCATGTCAGCATCTTAATTAAATCTGTGATGTAAGATAGAGACACACATCCAGCAGTTTGTCTTTGTTAAAGCCGTTAATTCTTTGTGTAATCATTACTAGTATGATTCATGTGATATTAAGAATCTGCATTTGTGTATTGTATGTTAGGAAGTTATCTTTTAGAATGACAGTAAGGGGAAATAGCTTATCTTCAAGAATCCCATCTGCGGTGAATATTATAAGCTGTATTGTATTGTAAAAACAAAACAAATTGATTACTTAACATATCAATTTGTAAGCAATGATCCAATATAAATCTGAAATGTATCGTTGCTATGAAACTTTCCCAGTTTACAATTAGACAAGCTTTATTCGCATTTAAAAGGGCATTTCGTGATCCACAGCCTCATCCCCCCCACTTTTCTCAAAAAAGTTGAGATTTTTATATCATTGGAATACTCTGGCTACAGAATGTTTATGTACAAAATATTTCTTGCAGATTAATTCGTTTATCAAAGATATCGCGAAATTTGAATTTCGTTCTGGTGCACCAGAACGAAATTACAACTTATTGTCTATGGAGCAGTGTAATACACATAATCATGCATAACTCGCAAACGCAAAATCGGAATCAACTGAAATTTTGGGAATATGCTTTTTCGTGGATATGTACTGAAAAATGTCATAAAAAGAGGATGCTAGGATCACGAAATACTCCTTTAAGGTTGATGTTCTGTAATATCAGGCTATAAATCAGACGATGAGACATCCTCATGATGTTGAGGTACTCCTATTACAATAATCCACTAAGCTTGTTTGTGTAGTCTATTTGATTTGGGTATAAGGTGTTGGCAGGTTCAAGAAGGCTTTCTATAATTCTGAATTTCTGAAAGTTACTATGAATCAAAAGTTGACTGAATTTTGGGTCTTTTTCAAGATTATTCAATCTACCATTAAATAAACCAAAATACCAGAGGTTTAATATTTTTTCAACCCACCCACACACCCCCACCACATTGTAGGTCCCTACACACCCCATACAAGATGGGATAGTATCCCACAATGTGTATGTATGCCATGAAAGCTAGCCACTGCTCTATTGTTGTGAAGGTACTTTAGTCAACCAGAAAATCCAATAGCTTAACAAATATAGTTTGACAACTATTTTTTTATTTATTTTTTTATTTTTATTTATTATGCTTCATCACTGGCTCATATACAATTACAAAATATATTATATATAAATATTGCACATACTAATCAAGACAAGGTAAATAGAATAAAATGCCAGCGAAAAGAACGGGACAAACAGGTGCAAATCACCTCTAGGACCATCACCTCTAAGACCATCCCAACTGTAACAAGAGGGCTGAAAGATTGGCATGACCCATCACCATAAATACAGCACTGATGTAAAGCATGAAATTACAGGACTTCAACCTCTAATGCGAGACAAAATACCAAATATCACTCAATTCTTATTTTTAAAATATCAAATTTTCAAAATGTCAAACTGTTTATAGCATCTTCAGTTTCTTTTTATCCTTTTTGTTCATCCCTTCTTTCATATTGGCAGCAACAGTCCGTACCATCCTAATTATATTACGTACTAAGGCATAACAATTACTATTTGTTATATGATACAATAGCCAATTTATATGTAAGTTTTAAACCCCAGCTTTTAACCATAGGCGGCTTGTATGCCTGTAAGGTGTTCATATTCAACAACAAACAGGCAAACGACCTAAAGAAAAGTTCAAATATCATTTGTGGAGGAGAAACCAATAAAATATGTCTTCTTCAAACAAACAACGTTGACATGGGTGTTACATTTCCGTTTTAATTAAGATGTGTTAACGTGGTGAATATAACGTAAGTGGGACAAATTTAATATTGTGATTACTCTATATTATATCCTTCATAAACTACTTAAAGTCCCATTCAGTGATTCCAGCGAATGTGTAAAAAAATTGAAATGGTTTATGAATTGCTTAAAAGTGAAGTCATTCAAATTGTCATTTGGTATTTTTGAAATGACAAATTTGGCAAAAAAATACGAAGAAAACAGCAGTATTGACGAAGTTGACGCCCAATTCAAATACATGTATCTCATTTATACTTACTGTCAGTATATAAATTACAGATTCATGTAAAATGCCTTATTTTGTATTAAATACATGGCTTTCGGCTGAACCACTAGCAGGCTATGTTAGCACATCTATGACAATGACAAAGGTACCAAAATCTGAATTTCGATGATTTTACCATCATCCGGATGAACAACTCACTGAATGGGCCTTTAATGAAGATGTTCATGAAATTACATTTTTTAGATTTTAATAACACTCGTATTTTTTCTATTGATCGGTATATATCATGCATATAAACCAATACAATTGAGGTTTCTTAACAACATGATAAATATCGATTAAATCTTAGCGCAGAATTAATGTGAGCTTTTGAAAGTACCAATCACCAAAAGCAATCTACTTACATTTGCGTCATCTTTAAGAGCATTCTGAAAATATAGGGCGGGTTATTACCCGGATTTATTTTACATATCTCTTCTCTGGTGTTTGATACAAGTGTTAGATGCATACATAAAGATATTTTTCTTCTCATTACAAAATGGTATCCTAATCATTTGTATGTTCAATTCAGCGGGTTCGATAGCCATTAGGCACCTTTATCGTTTTGTTCATCTCCCAAACTTGCTTTGAGAAACACATTTTAATAAGATTACTGACTTATTCCATGATATGAAATGTCAACCACAGCAATTGTAAGATCACAAAGCGGTTCTTAATTTATTGTAAATCAAGATAATGAACATTTGGTAAGCAATATGGGCATCTAAAACTATATCTAGAAGCCCTTTCATTTGTTCATATGTTACTCATAACAGTGCATTAGGAAACTATCCTTTAGACTGGCTTATCGTAGCGTAATGAAATTACCATGACCACCTGGACATGAGATTAGGAGGATGGAAACTGAGGTATCATACATCTATAGGGATTATCTCAAGCCACATGCCTTCTGTTTTAAAGCATTACATAGATCCAGTCAATTATCAAACATCTTAATTAAAAGAAAAGAATAAATGCAATTGGCATTTCACATTAAATAGGGTTTATACATCTGTTTGTAGATAGAGGCTACTTAATTATTTTGATAGAGGTACAATAATGCTGAATTCCTTGTATCAAATACAAACAAAAAAACTTGCATAAAATCTTTTTTCCTGGTCTGCTATAAAAAAGAATATTCATTTTATTCAATACATAATCTGTTCTTTTACTTATTAAAGAGTGTCTTTCCTCAAACGAGCCGAATAGATGTAGAGATTTGAGCGTTGCTGATAATTGGAACACTTTCATGCACTCCTATATTAACCAAGTGACATGCAATAGAGTGCGATGTGACTGAATCAATCAGGAATTATCATGCCTCTATAGAAGATGAATCATGACGACATTATACTCTTATTACTAATATAAAATACCCGTGCCATTGTTAAAGAGGTAATCCGACGTAAGTCCAACTTCAGAAAAACAACCAATGTATTTAGTTTATAATAATGAGTGAATACGTATTATACCGCATGGTTATTGTTGATTATTACTTAATAATGTTAAACGCAAGTAGATTCCTGATTTGATACCATTTGGGTTTACAAAGTGACGGGTATTTACCACTGATGACAATCTGAAATTAGAACAGACAACTGTGAGCTCCTTGGTAAGTGCATTCAAGATGATGTACCGTGTCAATCTTAGCCCTTGGCAAGGCAAAATGTATCGTCGAGTCAAAATAAACTTGCTTGACTTGACAAGTAAGTTTATCGTCGTGAAACGCATGAAAAACATATGGTGCTGCTGACTTTTCAGTTTTTAAAGGACAGATACACTAAGCCAAGAAAGACACTTATAATTTTTCATAATGTCATATCTTAAAACCCTGTCCATCAAAATGAACCAAAATTACACACAGGATTACTTTACTCTACACTAAATACATGTCAGTAATCAAGCAGTTGTCCAACTAACACAATAGCAAAATGCACTGACATGGGACCGTTTCCCGGACCACATTCACAGTCCAATAATTGGTACCCAGCACAAGAAATCTGTGAGAATGTGAACAGGGTCCTTGCACAGATGATAATTCCCAATGAGTAAGTGGAATAGTGTGGAACAAGAGACCTGTTTCTTAAAGAAAGTGCGTGAAAAGCAGAAAGCAGCACCGTTTTGTAAATTATCATCTTTTCAACGATTCTCACAGATTTCTTTTTTCAAAGAAGACCATTACATGTATCACTTAAAAAACCATACCCATATCCATACCCACCATGTCCCAGCAAACACAAAAAAACGAGTTATACTTTGGGTATTGGGTTTGGTAAAAACATTTTAATGACATTAAATGTCGGGTTATATATTAAGGTCATAAAAACACACAAATAAAAATGCTATCAAAATGTTATTGTAAAATATTTTTTTGCAAGTACATCTTGCCAAATAATTTTCCATCACTTATATAACTTTATGTTAGAATATTTTGCAGTGAGTTATCAAACAATATTTCTAAATGTCATGAAAACGCTTTATGCCCTTTATATACCCTTTATAAAACACGACATTTCAACAGGCAACCTTTTCTAACCTATTGCGAACAATGTTGGTGGTATAGATTTCTTTTTGATATGTGGTGAAAATCTGTGAAGTGTTTATGTTCATAGGAAAACTTTTCACGAACAATGCGCACAAAATACTTACCAGTTCGAGAAAATTTCCAATTGTAAAGCTAAAATTGCCAAATATGAGGTTAATTTTTTTCACCATTGACATCAAATCTTTTGTTTTTCTGGTGCCTGGGTCCGTGGTGGAGCATTTATTGTTAGTCTGAGGTGGAGCAATTTTTTTTAGTCTGAGCTCTTTTTCCCAAAAACATCCCAGTCGCTCTTGATATCTAATGGTGCGTCCCTAATGTGTTTATCACGAGGTCAAGATAATTAAGGTTGAAGGAAATGCAATCGTTGAAGTTTTCCAGTCATGAACTTGTCAGTGTTCAAAAGTTTGGATCAGCCAACTCTTTGAAACCTGTCACGATCTAATAACAATAACCATGGTAACGTCACTGTAAAAGAATAGTATGTTTCATGTAAACGGAGGTGTGCCAGCTCGTCTGCAGAGTGCACAATAGATCCGTTTTTCTTTGCTTTTTGATTTTTTTTTGATTTTTATTATCATGAAGCTTTTGTATAATTTAACAGTAACTGACACAATCATTGTCTATTATTTACCTAGCTGACCTTTGAGGTTTAATTTCATGTCTTACATGTCTAATTGTAAATGCATAGTCAGTTGCTTGTCAAAAGACTAAAACAATTTGAAAACGACACCATATAGATTTAACTAGAACTCGATACTTGGCCTTTTGTAACTGTGGCATTACTGTTTATCTTGCACGTATTAAGCCTAGAGATATTTGACCGGTCTTGGACTGAGAGATGCTTGGGACTACAACTTTTCCAGTTCAGGGTGACACTAACCAGTTATCGTCAGTACAAAAATATGTGTCTGAATTATGCGAAATTTACAGAATAAACTTCTTATAAATCTGCAAAAAATTCAAAGAACAACCTTAATGCATTGACATACTTGCAGAAATACGTCTACCCAGCGAACACAAAAACATTTTTAAAACGTTTTCAACAGGTTATATTCTGGGTTTGGGTTTAGATAAAAAACGTTTTAATAACATTAAATGTCGGGTTATATGAAGGTTAAGAAAATGTTTTAAAACGTTTTGTATGAAAACACACTACGACAATATTTTTTAAATGTTTTCTAAATGTTATTTAAAAAAAAAAAATTTCAAACATTTGTTGCCAAATATTTTGTCAACACTTAAATAACATTATGTTAGAATATTCGCAATAGGTTATCAACAAATGTTTTTGAATGTTATGAAAACATTTTATACCCTTTATATGCTCTTTATATAACCCGACATTTAAACGTTTTCTGACAACCTTTTCAAACCTTTTGCGAATGATGACCAAAACGTTTTGTGTTTGCTGGGTAGTTATTTAGATATGTGTTAAAAATATTTGGTACAAAAATTCATGTCATTTACTAGTATTCAATCCCGGTATTCAATAACCTCATTACCTTTACGGTAATATGATATGCACAGAACGGTTAGGTTGCTTTCCGATTTCTTATTAAAGGTGTTGATGAAAGATCTTCAACTTTTAAAACGTTTCCACTATTGAATGTCACTTTAACTCATCGTTGTAACTGTAAGCAACCCTTTGCAATGGCCGGTCATCTCAAGTATAATACCTGGAGGCGAGGAAACAAATCAGGCAATGCATATGCTACATTACATATTTACTTGTTTATTCAGACTTCGATGTAAGGGTGTAATATGTCAATCAGTTGACTTGTATTATTTATTCTTGAGCTATTGACCGTTTTGCTAACTAGTATCAGAGACCATCAGAGACATACGCCATTAGATTTTCAATCACGATTCGTTCAGTTACCAGAAAGTTCTGAAACTTGGACTTACCGTCAAAATCAATGTGTTTATCACACTTTTTTGCAATTTGCGTGGTCTGCGCGTACATACGTGCGTTCATACGTGCGTATATATCGCTAGTCTCGTTGAAATGTGGTACAAAAGTACAACAGCGAAAAATTTGGCACATTTTAGATTAAAATGGCCAAATATGTGGTTAATTTGGTAACAAAAACCATTATACAGGCGTCAACATGGGGGATGATTGTATGGACCATCCCCCATATCAAAATATTATCCCCTCATCCCCCGGGATCTACGCCTATGATCCTGAGGACACAAGATATACATCCATTGCATGGTAAAAGAATACTTGTCTTTTGTGCAAAAACTGTTGGGGGACTTTGACAATCTTTTACTACCAGATGCCATTACTGCTTTGACTTCAAATCGTAGTATATGGAGCTGAGAAACATTAGTCGCTTCGCAGCCGAATGAAACGAATTCGCAGCCATTAAAGAAACGAATAAAATGAAATTATTATTATTATATTATCATTATTATTATTATTATTATTATTATTATTATTATTATTATTATTATTATTATTATTATTATTATTATTATTATTATTATTATTATTATTATTATTATTATTATTATTATTATTATTATTATTATTATTATTATTATTATTAGAAAAAACAGGCCGTTATTGATGTCGCAGATCTGTTTCTAATTAATACCATTACAGCAATTAGAATACCGAAGTAAATATTTCGAGGAAAAGTAAACTTACTCACGTGTCACTCAGCGAGAGCAAATTACCTCCTGCGGTGTATTATTTTTAACAGCTACAAGTAGAGGAATTTGCTCTAACAAATATTGCAGGCTATCCATTTCACATCAAATTCTTCATTACATTTTTAAACCCACCGAAATAAAACCAAAGTTTCTTGTGGCTAAAAAAGGAGAATCAATTACTCTCCATAAAGGGTTTCATACGAAATAAGGGGTGAGGGTATCTCCAGGAGTCCTCTGATAATCCATGATTTCACATTATTCACATTGTTGAGGCTATCATAATTATTTTAAAAACTTGCGACAGCCAGCCATATGGTAAAGTCACGTTTATACCCGGCGTTTACCATAATCACACATGACATGTTGCAAGTTTGGAAAACTCTAAAGCATTACCTCGTAAATTTGAATCTTGTTAAGCATGATTTGTGATTAGTTTTGGAAAATTCAGGAATAATTTAATAAGGCTACGTGTATTTTCGCAATATTTTACAGTTAATACGCTGTTTTTGTAACCTTTATCGAGATGGTGCTGCACTTTTGATAAAAGATCAGAGGCGCGTTGAACCGTTTGATGTTGGCTTTTTATGGATTGTAAAAATATGGTATGTGTACACTACAGAAAAAAAATTAGCTACAGACCGTATTTTTGCAAATGTTTAAACCATTTAATTGTTTAAACATTTAAAAGTATGTACCCAAAAAGAACATTGACTCAAATTTCATGGAGAAATTAAGCTTATAACACCAAGCATGCCAATTAGGTAGATATTTATCTCGGAAATCTGAATCGAAGAAGTAATATTTCATTATGATGGCATTATTAGTGTTTGCTCAGAATGCCAAATTGACTGGGCCACGCGCATCTCAGTGGGTGTTATTTCAAATAATTCCCGGATGATAAAGTATGTAGTTGGAGCCCGGGGAGTTGGAGTCTTGGTATTATTCTTAAGTGACATTATTAGTTTATAACACACCCGAGTAACAGATCGGGTGTGGTGTGGTGTGGTATGGTAGGCGAGGAATAATGATGAGGAACGCTTTCATTGGAATATTAGTCCCATACTATGGACAAGGGGTATGAAGAGAGGATATTTTATTCATTGGTAAGTGAACTTTGTTTCAATCATTGGTTTTTAATCACAGTGTATTTTAAATGAAGAGGTTAATACTGATTTACAAAGTGGTGTGAAGCATTGTGGAATATGGGTAATCATAATTTGGAGTGCGTAGTTGCACTTGTAATTTAAAAACATTATCTGTGATAAATACAAATGCAAGACAAATTCGGTTTTCTTGTAATGACTCTCCTTTTCAAGGCTCTTATTCAATGATAAATTGAGCGTTTCTGATCACGTCTTCTAAGAGCTTAGGCATTTTGTGATCCACAACCTCGTCGACAACATGCCCGACTACTTGACATATGAACGATTCTGCGATGAAAGTACTTCTGCGTAGGTTTTTAGAAATGTGTGAGTTGTGAGTTAAATAAATACTTTCAATGCTCTCTCTGAAAAAGAAATTGATTACTTGCTCGGAGTAGTTCCAATGCAGTATTTGATTGTGAAAACGGAATACGATCTAACGCAGTTATGCCTTGTAACCTGTAGCCCAACTTATACTCAATTAATACTCAAATAACAGCAATTTCACTTAAATTTTGTGAGTGCTTGTTTTCGTCATACAGGGTGATTCATAATAAAGTATACAATTGGAAAAATTTAATTAGTGTAAAAAGTATGAGGTATTTGGTTAAAATGCTTTAGTTAATAGCTGAATCAACATATTGTCCTCCCAAACCTGTAAAATCATTGGCGTGTGACCATTAATAAGGACTCATTGGCTATTTTATTGAGCCGTGTAAAAATGTAATTAAATTATTATTATTATTATTATTATTACTATTATTATTATTATTAGTATAATAGTAATAGTAGTAGTAGTAGTAGTAGTATTAGTAGTAGTAGTAGTATTTATTTATTTATTTATTTATTTATTTATTTATTTATTTATTTATTTATTTATTTATTTATTTATTTATTTATTTATTTTACATATATTTATTTTTACATATATTTATTTATTTATCATTTAAATAATTAATTATTTAATTAATTAATTAATTAATATCGATATCCTTATTGTTTTTTATTCCAAAAACCCAATCCTCACTAATGTTCTTCAAGAAAAAAACCCAAGCCAGTTATTGATATCAACATATTGCAGATTCGTTTCTAATTAACACTATTACTGCATTAGAATAACCAACATTTCGCGGAAAGGTAAACTTACTCACGTGTCACTCAGCAAAAACAAATTACCTCCTATGGTGTGTTATTTAAAGCTGCAAGTACAGGAATTTGCTCTTAGGTATATTACAGACTATCCATTTCACATCAGGTTATTCTTCTTTTCTTTCTTTCATTGTTTTTCACGCTTTATATCTGAGCCATCCCCATGTCGTAGCATTAATGCCACCGAAATAAGACTTGTGGCTAAAAAAGCAGAATACATTACTCTCCATAAAGTTTTATATTTTATAAAGGTTTTCATGACCCATGCATCCACATGGTAAAGTCGCGTTTCCATAATTACACATGACATGTTGCAATTTTGGGAAACTCTAAAGCATTATCTCGAAAAGTTTCATCGCGTTAAGCATGATTTGTGATTATTGGTTATGTGAGGAAAATTTAATAACGTTTGTGTATTTTCGCAATATTTTCTCAGTTAACACGTTGTTTTTGTGACTATTGTTAAATGTTGTACAAGTACGGTATATGTACAATGAAAAGGTAATGTCAGCAATAGAAGCAAAGGAACTTTGTTACAGTCAACGAATTCAACCAAATATTGATTGAAATAGTTTGTACCCCAAAACACACGACTCAAACTTCACTTGGAAATTAAGCTCGTAACACCCAGCCTGACAATTTAAGTGAAATTCTTGGAAATCTAAAACAAAGTGGTAGTATCTTATTACGATGACATTATTAGTATTATGCTAATTATAGGTCACGCGTATCTCTGTGGATGTTATTCCCGCGGTGTTATTTAAAATTATTTCCGGATAATGAACTGCGTAGTTGGAGCCCGGGAAGTTAGATTTTGGTATTATTCTTAAGTGACATTATTAGTCTATAACACATCGGGTGTGGCAGGCGAAAACAATTATGAAGAGCGCTTGCAGTGGAATATAGTCCTATACTAGTATAGAAACAAGGGGTAAGAAGAATATTTTATTTGATAGAGAACATTATTTTTATTGGATTTTAGTTGAGGAGGTTTACTGATTTGCAAAGTAGTCTAGAGCATTATGAAAAATGAGTTATCATTAACTACGCGGTTACACTTAAAAATGCTGCTTGTATTGGAATCTTTGTTGGATGCAATGGGAAGACGTGGAAGAGGGGACTAACGAAAATGATGGATTGTGTTTGAAACTTGAGACTGGTTAAGTAGTGCAAATTAGTATGCTACTACATATAAAGTTTTGATAACAATGTCCACAACCATTTGAAATGTTTGATATCAAGGCAAAGGCACGGCGTGATTGGTTGATAGCTGTTGCTTAACTGCGCAGTACGACATTTTCGGCCTGGTTGACAAGACGTCATACGCAAACTAGTCTTTTTTAATTCGGTCTCAAGTTACAGCATTATTTAATGAATAAATATATCCATGTACAGCTGTATCTAATTTACACAATAATATGATATCTCATAAAAAAAGACCAACTAAAGTAATTAAACCAGACGTATTAGCATTGCAATAATACTACCTTCAAGTATGTATTTAATGTATTGTATAATTTTTTTCGGCTTGCATCGCCACATCAATAGAAATATTACTTTCTTTTCCATGCTTGACACGTCTTTGCTTTGCAAATCACACCTTACAAAATTGACAATAATAAATAAACTTCATGCTGTCGGTAACACACGAACCTTTTGAAACATGATTGCATCTTTTGTGTGGCGGTAGGACTTTGACGAACTGAAAGGGTTTAATGTAGTATAAAAAATAGGTAATGTAATATTTTCACTGTCCACATTTTGTTGATCAACTTGGATATTGTTACAGCTCTAGCGTATAATGTGATATTAAGTTATTATTAGTTTCAGTGTATTGTTCTTCATGCACATTTCGTCTCTAAATTAATTCGATCATAGCCGCAGATTTTGTTTGCTGACGCTCATACCGGTTTCTGGTGTCATAGAATATGTTAACGTAACAATAAGATCAAAGTAAATATGCCAAGTAAGCGTATCAACAAGACATATGACGTTAAACGTTTTTTGAGGTTACTGGAACATCATTTGAGCTTGATCCATTTTTAAAGTGTCCATAGTGAGAAATTACTTACGGAAGCGCCAGGCGGAAGCGCTATGTGGCTAATGTTTCAACAAAACGGTTTAATTTCCTGCATGTCGACATGCAGTCTTATTTCATAAAGTAAATAATTGACATTGATTATACATCTTACATTCAAGTTTCATCTACTGTGCCAAGTAGATTCTATTACTTAGTTATGTTGCTCAGCTAAATAATAGAAATATTAGGGCAACGTCATTGCATTAAGCTTTTACTAAATTGCTATTGCATATTTTGTTTTATTCATTGTTATCCCGTAATTTGAACTTTGAATCAACTTAATCATGATCAGAGCGTTGAATTTTTTGGACATTGGTAGGGATGGGATTGTAAGAAAGTAGTGAATGCAGCACCTTTTGGCGACAGGATAACTGTTATAAATGGTGCAAAAGTAAAATAAATTCGCGAGATGCACACACAAATTGGCACTTTTTAGGCTAAAATGGCCGAATATGAGGTTAATTTGGTCAGAAACCCACATACAAGCGTCAACATTGGGAGTGACCCACACCCTGTCAAATTATTGGGGGATTTTCCCTACCCGCGGGATCTATACGCATAATAGTTAATGATGCCTAAATGGCTATCCATTATTTGGAAAACTGCTCCCATCGTCTCACTACTGGCCGATTTTTTTTTCCAAAAAACATTCGACCCCCTAAGGGCATGGTAGTGCTGACTATTTTATATAAACGGGACAAGTATATAATTGAAGACTGAATTAAAAAGACTACTTTGCGTCTGACGTCATGGCAAAGGCGCGACGTGATTGGTTGCTGACTTGCGCAGTACATCATTTTTGGTCTAGTTGACAGGACGTCATACGCAAACAAGTCTTTTTAATTCGGTCTTCAATTATAATGGATTACTCTTTTTCTTCATATTCTTTCATTATTGTATGGTAAGATTCAATACATTCTATCATTTCACGACTCGAGCTATTGTCGACAGTTCTTTTTGGTTATATTACTTTAATCAGTGTTCTTCACTAAGTTATATTTATAATGCGATTTTATAAATACGCACGTGACCACCTCCGCGCTGCCATAACAGCTTGTAGATAGTAAGTCTCGAAGTGACCTTCTACATAGCGGGTGGTCTTCCTATACATTTGAATGCAAAGCGGAACAACATGAGACTACTGTGCAGCAAGATTGTCTATTTTGTTCAACTTTGTGACTATATTGTAAACGTTTCCGTCGTTGAATATTTTTTCCGTCGTCAAATACTTTCAAAATATTGTTTTTGATAACATCCTACTATAATTCACCCCCCCTCTGTTTGTGTGTTTGTGTATATGCTATTAATACTTAAATTTGTTTGTCTGTCCTATCTTTTCTCGGAGACTGGGGTCGCACGTTCCTCAAACTTGTTGGTCTGGATGCAGCTTGGTATGAGGAAGAACGTAGTTTATATTTTTTAAGGTCAAAGGTCAAGGCCGGGGTCAAGTTCAATTGAAGTTAATTTCAAACACTTTAAATGGCAAATCTTTCTACGCCATTGTGTTAACCTTGGACTCTCAAACAAAAGTTTCCACGGTGTAACCTTTTGCGTCAGACCTACGGTTAAGAGGTCAAAGGTCAAGAAAGACTAAACATTTCAAATTGCCCCTATAGAGCTCAAACTTGTGGGTGGGTGGACCTTGGACAAACAAATAAAAGTTTCCACGGTGACCTTTTCTTCAGACCTACGGTTAAGAGGTCATAGGTCAAAAAAGGTAACAATTTCAAATTGCCCCTATGAAGCTCAAACTTGGTGGGTGGGTGGACCTTGGACTAACAAACAAAAGTTTCCAGGGTGACCTTTTTGTCAGACCTACGGTGAAGAGGTCATAGGTCAAAAAGGTAAAAATTTCAAATTGCCCCTATAGAGCTCAAACTTGGTGGGTGGGTGGACCTTGGACAAACAAATAAAAGTTTCCACGGTGACCTTTTCGTCAGACCTACGGTTAAGAGGTCATAGGTCAAAAAAGGTAACAATTTCAAATTGCCCCTATGAAGCTCAAACTTGGTGGGTGGGTGGACCTTGCACTAACAAATAAGAGTTTCCATGGTGACCGTTTTGTCGGACCTACGGTGAAGAGGTCATAGGTCAAAATGGTAAAAAGTTTCAAATTGCCCCTATGAATCAAACTTCGTGGGTGGGTGTACCTTGCACTAACAAATAAAAGTTTCTACGGTGACCTTTCGTCAGACCTACGGTTAAGAGGTCATAGGTCAAGAAAGGTAAAACTTCAAATTGCCCCTATAGAGCTCAAACTTGGTGGGTGGGTGGACCTTGGACTAACAAACAAAAGTTTCAATGTGACCTTTTGTCAGACCTACGGTGAAGAGGTCATAGGTCAAAAAGGTAAAAATTTCAAATTGCTCATGAAACTTGGTGGGTCGGTGTAACTTTGGCCGAGGAAGCTCAGATTTGAGAGCGAAAGTCAGGTCAAATTGCAAAAAGCTGCAATTGACCTCATCTGTGAGGACAGTGATCCCAGCCAAAGGACACACCCTGATTTTGAGATCTGCAAAAGCCAATAACCATGACAGCCGAGAACCGCGAAATACGGGTAACCGCCTAGTATTAGAAATTCGTAATCCCTCCCCATATGTGATAATTTTGCTATTCAATTAATACTTAATTTTGATGATATTTATCTACAGAGTTCCTATCCTTTTCTGGATCACGCTTCTGGTCACGCTTGTTGGTCTTGGTATGTCGTGCCCATGAGTCACTTCGTATTTATAAAAGCGCATTTTTAAATATAACCGAACTGCACTGTTAAACATGTAAGTGAAATAAAGCTTAGTGGATCGGGATATTTCCAAGAATCACCTAATCCAAGAATACACATACCCCATTGCTACTGCGTATTAGGCCAAAAAAATTGTTTGGTTGCCCTTCCAAGACACAAATTTGGAGGGTCGGTAGGTCAATTCTTTCTTTTTTTTCATGGACTCTTCTTCGATTTGTCCTCCATTTTGAAAAGGCTAGTATTGACAAATGCTTGATCATTTTATGGAAAACAAATATGCATTTAATAAATAAAATGAGGAATAACAAATATAAAAGTCCTTGATTCTGTCCAAATTTAAGGTTTCTTTTAAAAAACTGATTGAAAAAAAAATAAAATAAAAACCCGACCCAAGATTTCCAATTTTTTGGGTCGGTCGGTTGAGGGCAACCAAACATATTTTTTTAGCCTTAATGTAATACAATACAGTACTAGTAGTCTATATAGTTTTACAAGCACCCTTCGCAGTAGCGCAGTTTTCGGACGGGCGCACAATGGTATACGAGTAAATGAATCCATAATTCGATCATGTGGATTTTCTTTCGTGTTACCAATTGACAATCACCTGGTAGTGTTAAGGTTAGTAACCATTTCCAACTGTTGCAATTTTGGTCGTTCTTTGCATCCTGCATGCTAGTGAGCCTTGGCAAATATTACCATGATCATTTCATATAGCGAGTGTGTAGAAGGATTCAAATATCACAGATATACATTTGTAGGTCCTGTGGTTCTTGAGTTATGTTGTAAAGAGGACTGATACCACATCACTTTGGTAAAACGTACATAACTCATTAACAAAAATAAATCAAGCAAGTTTTCAAAGTAAATGATTTGTATACTGAACTCCGATAATATAATATATTGGTTTAGGCAATTAAAATCGATCTTTTTGGCTGCCTCGACCAACATTACTTAGTCAACCCTTAAACATTCCAACTCGACTTGTCAATCAGCCACATTGACAAACGATCGATTTATTTCAAGTCGGCAAATCAAAATCCCGTTAGGAACTTAACCTGAGACTGAGAGTGGCTCAAAACATTAAGCAGTAGACAACGTGAAAGATTCCTAATTTTTCGTATACCTTCTGACCGCACTAGCAATGTTATTTGATAGCTGCAAAGTGGATGGTCAATTTACTAGGTCATCTCAGCCTTTTACTTTACTGAAAGTAAAATCATATTGACATAATAAAAGCACTAGTGTGCATATATATCATGCATGACAATTCTCCCCTTGTATTTTTCCTTGGTGTCAGTTTTTTAGAAAATGTTTTAAGTGATTTTTATTTCGTGCGTGTATCAAGCTATGATATATGCCCCAATATATTCGGTATAGAACAGGAATAGTCACAACCTTTTTTGAGAATACAAGAAAAAAACACTCAATAAGAATACGACACGAAAATTTGAGTATTTGAGTATGGTGCAGGGCATCCCAGATTCGATCCTGGTGAGACAAACAATTAAGCGATATAGATATCTGCTTTTTCTGCTACTTAAGGGCGAAGCAAGAGTCTCGGGGCCTTTTTAACTTCTCCTTTATCAGCCCTATCCCTAACCCATTTTCATTTTCACTTTAGCTCGGGCCCCTGAACACTGAAACCCCTGGACTTCATCCACCCACTTGCTACGTCCTGCTGTTACTACATCTGAATTGTTGGATAATGTAGAACTCGCATACAGGATAACGGCTGGCTGCTGATGTACGTTTACTCATACTAGCTCATACTGCCTTGTGTATCATTGGGACCTTTCATACTTACAGCGTCCAATTTTGTTGATACATGGTAGACTGTTACAGTTCTAGTATTATTTGATATTGGGTTATCAATAAAAACAAAGATGTATGGTAGAATGTGCCACGAGAGGGTAAAATAACCTGGTTATACGACGAGAGTCATCCAAGATTAACCGCGGTTTGATATTTTAAGGCCATTGGAACATCACTTGAGCCTGATGATATTTTAAAGCGATCACGATGATAGATTGGTGTATTACTGAATCACTACGCTGCGAGTGTTCCAAACAAAATTGCTTTATTCCCTGTATGTCGAAATGCCAAGTCATTGACGTTGTTTTCATCTTATATTCAACTAACGACCACAGTGATCAGCTAAACAACATTAATTTTGTGGCGTAAAGTCATATTACATTACAAATATTTTATCATTAATATAATTATTATATTCACCATATACTTAGTTTGATTAAACTTGATTCATGTTAATGGTGCCTTGTTATAGTCAGATGCATAGGCTTATTGGATTCTAACAGATGTAGGGCCAAACAAACTGGTCAAGTTGGAACAAATGAAAAAGGTCGTCAGGTTTCTATGAATACTAAAAAAACATAATCCCCTTTTTTGTCATGTACATTGCGAATTCATCAGAAGGCAGACAAAGTGGTAATTTAAGACAATACAGAATTTTCGTAAGCGTCAAGGTGTGTTGTAATTAATCATCGGGTAAGATTGAATCTAAATGTGCGTAACGAATGCGCAATCTGATGTAACAGTGCGAGTTTGCTTGGAATGTTCCTTGCCAATATCAAAGAAATCAGTATGCTAAAGGCGTTGCTCACTCGAAAGAGGTCAAGTATATACAAATTCCTTGTTTTTTCACATTTATTCTCTATTTTTGAATGTTTAGATTCACTGTACGCTATGATTAAGGAGTCGAGTTGCATGTCGACAGTTATTCTAGTTATAAACGTTTCATTCTATTTAAGCTTAAGAAACCTAATAGAAAGAAAGTAAACTTTACCGGATTCATTTTAACACGTTCAAAAAAATTATTTCCAAGAATCACATAGTCCAAGGAATTACACCTATTTCCTACATGCGTATAAATGTTGCAATTATTCTATGTCATTCAAAAGGCCCCGAGTCAAAAGCATTCTGCTTTGTTTTTGATATTCAATTCTAGAAAACTTAAAACTAAAGTCATAATGCGCTAAAACGTTTACCGTTTGATCTTTCCTTAAAAAAATTGGGGTAAGTGTTTGTAAATGTGGTTCTGTAAGGTAAGAAAGACAGAATGATATGAAATCAAAGCATCAAAGGAATAGGAATTCCTTAAAAGTAAATCCAATAGACTATATTTCGACAACCTTTGAGAGATCTATAAGTGAACTTGAAAGAATTAAATCCACAGGCAATTGCATAAAACGTCTAAATTGAAAGTTGTAGGGCATACTATAAGCAAAATGTATTGCATGATCCAAGATGCATTAACTTGGCTCTAATTTTAACATGGTAATTTATCAAAAAAGTCTGCTTCGTGAGCTGGCTCATCTGTTTTATACTGGCAAGTATTATGTGTCTTTCACCTCAGCTTTTGGTAAAACTCGTATCATTGAAAAATAAAGTAAGGTATTTGCCAAACTTCAAGAAGTCAATTTAATCTTTAATTTCAAGATATTAAAAAGGTTTCTCAATTGATTTGCATGATTTCTGGGTATCAGTTTCCATAGCGAAATATAATTTCATGATGAATTAATCCATTTTGAACAAATCATAATAGACTTTCTTTTCTAATACTAATGACAACCGTAGTGTACATCATTCCAATTAAACTCGTCAATCAGGTACATTAAAGAACGATCGATTTGATGACTTACGGTTTTTGACATTGGCATTTTCAGGTAAGACATAAATCACTGACAAATTAGAATTAGCATCATATCGCAATATGTTCAACCATTACACTGTGGGTACTAAAAACTTCTTCTTGTAGCTGATCAGTGTTCCTCTTTAAGGTATAAGCCTCCTGTTTCATTGTGTTTACTGCGAATGCACCCCGAACATGCCGAAGGCAGAGTAGAATTTACGACAATACAAAACTGTCTGAAACGTCAAGATGTGTTAATAATCATCGGGTAACATTGAATCTAAATGGCGTAACGAAGGTGATGTAAAGATGCGAATAATTATGTTATGTTTGTTTTGAATGTTCCTTGTCAATATCAAGGAAATCTGCGGGGTATGTTAAAGGCATGCACAGTATTATGTTTACAAGAGCTCAAGTTTATGTTTATGGAGTCTAGCTAATCTATATACATGCCAAAGTTCTTTCTTGTTATATGAGTTTCATTAAAAGTTCAAAACATGTAAGTGAATTAACCTTTCCGGATCGATCTTAAAGGGATATTTTCAAGAAATACTTAGTCCAAGAAAACACATCCACGTATCTCTATTTGCGTACACTGTTAAAGATTAATGTACTTTCACAAGCCCGTAAAGGAAAAATAACGGGTAAAATATGACACGGAAAATTTACTAATTCTGTAAATTTAAACCCCTTTTCCTCTCTTCTATGTTAAACTACGAACTAAAATAATTAGTTCTACATATTCCTCGTTAATTAGAGCCGTTTTTACAAATTCCCTAGAAAATATGTGACATGATCCAGGGGAATGGGTCAGATGTTCCTAATATTATTTTTGAGATATTGGCAAAAACAGTGTTCAAATTATTTGCTTTTATATTGTTTTCAGCCATTGATAAATTGCTCCAAAATGTAGCATTCGTAAACGATGATGTATACAACTTCTAATTGAAAATTGCCGACATGTGACTCATTCCCTTTGATGATGTCACATATGCTGCCGGCTAAATAACCGTAATTTTGAATATAGGTTATTTAGCCGGCAGCAGATTTCACAGGGAAATTGCAACAACAAAAAATAGCCGTTGATCAACAGCAAATCCTTAAAATTAACAAGGAAAATGACTGTGAATTTGCTGAATTTGTGAATTTCCAGTGTTATTTTCCCATTATTTGCATTTCCATTTTTAACAGTGTATAGATGTTACAGGTACTATTTAGGTTTAAAAGTATTTTGCATTGCTTTAGATATTTTATTTGAAAAATTTAACAATATCATTCATCTTAATTTTGTCTAGCATTCATGCTCTAGAGCCAACATTTGATAAAATGGGATAAATTATGTTAAATGTATATTTTAGATGGATCTACGAAAAGCAAGATATGAATTTTAGATAAGAAAAGAAATTATCATGGTTCACTTCAATAGAAAGTTTATTAAACGGTAACATAATTCTTTTTACCTTTTAATTGTAAAACTGCTATCATTGAAAAATTAAAATATTTGAAAAGCTTTAAGAAGACAGGTGTGATTTTCTGGGAATCAGATGCGTACATCAATTATAATAGAAAATATGATTTGCACTGAATTACATAAATATCATAAATACATACTGATCTCACGCATGAATCTTTAAATCACGTGGATTTCCTTTTGTGTTACAAGTTATAGTGACAATCCTGTGTTCAATATTCCGACTCGACTCATCAATCAGATATATTAACGGATGATCGATGCAAGTCGGCAGTTCAAAATCCTTTTGGGAACGATAAAATGTTATCGCGCGTTAACGTTTGTTCACAAAAACTAGAGCTGTAAATACAAAGTGAAAGTTTATTTTGTTCTTACACCTTCTGACGGCCCTATCAAAATTGATTTGATAGCTGCAGAGGGGATAATTAATTTACCTTACTTTTAAGATACTAGTAGTAAAATCATATTGACATTATAGCGTATAGTATGCATAATACATAACAGTGGGTATTACATGAACGATTGTCTTCTCTTTAAAAATTTACATAATAATGTGATGCGGCCAAGCAAAATCAGTCGACTCTCGGAAATATCAATTTTGAGATATAGCCAAACAAAGGAAACATTTCCTTTGTATTCTGATATTTTGGAAACTCTTTAATTTCTCATATCTTTGGAACTGGTTGCCCAATGTTAATATTTTCGAGTTCCGAATGATTTTGAGCGCATCACATACGTAGCATTATATTTATAAAGATTAGACTATGGTGTTTAAGTGACTTTATTTGCTTTATATCAAGCTATGGTATGCCCCAATACATTTGCTATAGAACGGGAATGCATGTAATCAATTGTAACCTTTGAATACCACAAGAGGAAAGCACTCAATACGAATACGACACGAATATCTTTCAATATTTGAGAGCGTGGTAAATGTCTTTGAGTCTGGTTCATGCACTATGCTGTGACTGTTACAACTTAAAAGTCGAAATGTATTTGTATCCTTAACCCTAGAACTCCGAGGGGGGGGGGTTGTACCAACTTCCCCGTAAGATTTTGTATCTGTCATGAAAGAACGCACGCGATTATGCCCAAACGACCAAGCTAATCGTAGATCCATCCTTTGCGCTGATTTTAGTTACCCCAGCACCAGGACCGGCCATCAAAGATGACAATAGAGAGTTGGGGGTGGTGAGGCCCCAGTGATTTTCATTTCGCTCTTGTGAAATTATTCCAAGAGCAAATAGTCATTTCCTTCTATATTTAGGAGAAAATTCGGTGAAAATCCCATTTTTTAGCATTTTTAGCCGAAAATAAATTTTGCCTATACTTTTGTACACAGCAAGAATTTATCAAATTCCCAATAGCTACATTATGTGGGGAATGTTTGTACTTATCACTGGATAGAGGAGACCCATAGCTATACATTAGTACCAAATAAAACGGTATATGACGTTTATAATAAAACAAATTAGGGTTGCAACCCTCCCTTCGTAGTCCGTGTTACAAAATGTCATTGACATAGATTATGTGTTATATTCAACTATAACTTGTATCTACTACCAAAATGATGTGCCAAGTAGCATTACTAGCTAATTATTTTGATCAGCAAACAACATAAAAGATTTCCATGAACACTTAAAAGCAGAATTCCCTTTTTCTCCTTGTTGACTGCAAATGCACACCAACACAAATAAACTAGTAATGTAAGACAATACAAAATGTTTGAAAGAGTCAAGATGGTAAGACTGAATCTAAATGTTGAAACGTGCGTAACCAAGGTTTAACATGATGTACGGATGTGAATATGTTATGTTTGTTTTTATGTTCCTTGCCAATATCAGGGAAGTCTGCGGAGTATGCTGAAGGCATTGCTCACTTTAAACAGGTCAAGTATATATGAATTCCTCTCTTTCTTTACATTCACTCGCTATTCATGTATGTTTAGATTCAATGCATGTTACAATTTAAGAAGTCGAGCGAGCTACTTATACTTGACAACAGTTCTTTCTGGTTGTAAGTGTCATTGAAAGTTAAAAACACGTAATTGAAAGAAAAAATACCTTCCGGATTTATAAACATGATTTAAGGGCTATTTCTAAGAAACACCTAGTCCACGAATTACATGCTACTTGTAAATATATAGATGTTGCATTTAATCTCTGTGCATTGTTTTCAATATTTATATTTTAAGAATTTAGCCGTAGCACACATCTTAACCTTTTGTCTAGAGTCACAATGTGATATAATGTGATACATTACGTTCACCATATGATATTTCCTATAGATGAAAAGTGTTTGTAAATAGAGTTATCTAAGGCAAGAGAAGACAGCGTGATATGAATTTAAAGTATGAAAGCAATATCACAGTTCAGTAACAAAATTCTAAAAAAGGGATTCAATAGCATATATTTCGACAACATTTGACGAGATGCATAAGTGAACTTGAAAGAATCCACAAGCACAATTGGAACTTGAGGGGCATACTATAAATGAAATGTGTTACATTATCCAAGGTTCATTAACTTGGCTCTAATTTTCACATGGTAAATTTATTAAATTAATGTTTCTTTTTGTGTGTAGTCTCTGTTTTGTATTACAAACAGTTTCACCTTATCAAAACTCTTATTATTTACAGGTTAATGAATGCGTCTTACTTGTTGAGAGTGAAACTGTACAAAATATTTGAAGTGTCTAGTGCACGAGCCCCGAAGGGGCGAGTGCATTAGACGCAACAACATCTCAGTACAAGTGCATTATTTTGTACAATTTCTCGAGCAACAAGTAATACGCATTTATTAACCTATTTCATACAGGAGATAAAAAGCTGTAACTTTTGCTAATTTTATAACAAAATTGTCACTAAAAATGTTGGAAAATACGAGCAAATATAATGCATCAACCCGCAAGGAAAATGAATCAATCCTACGAGATGCGAAAGCGTTCGGAAGCACTGCGCGTAGTACGCGGAGTGCGCGTCCGTGCAATTATACAATATTAATGCACTAAGCGTATTTTTCTAACGGCTTTTCTGATTGGCTATGTGGATCTGAGAGTGTATGAATGAAAAATAAAACATCTGCAAAGAAAGATATTAAACTGATTTTACAATTATGCTGATTAATGTGATTCTCTAGAAATAGGATTCATCTGTCAATTTTAAAAGCAAAATAATATAATTTAGGTATTAGATAAGCATGATAAAGGGTTCAAAACAGACCATTAACAGAAATAATGGGATTATTGTGCACAACTAAACATCTAATCTGCCCTCTAATTTGCATATTTGAGCTATTCTACAATATACGGTAATACATTAGAACATAATTAGAAACAATTTGACCAAATTTCAAGGGAAAAGTCTGCAAAATAAAAGTACCCTGATTTGCATTGATTTTTAGCAAAATATTAACTAAACAAATAATGAGCCTTTCAGTCATTTTAGCTTATATATCCGAGGTACAGAAGATGTACAGACAATGAATGATACATATAGTATGTATGCATGATATGAAAATGTATAAGGGAATATTGAAACATTTAGTTGTACATAGAATTACACAAAGGAGTCTAGAGCAACTTTTTAAATATCTGGTCTGAAACAGAGCATCGTTTGTCTAAACAACATAAAGGAGGAGAGTTCCATAATTTTGGCACGGCAATTGTAGAATGTCTAAGGTGTGCACTGTCCGGGTGTGCGCCTCTTAACTTCATGTCCCTATATTCCTGTATTGTTGTTTAATGGTTCATGGAATGATATTGGGACATGGGGCCATAGTCCTTAGCGACAACCAACCTGTAAAGTGTGCTGAGGCTTGTGGATCAACAACGTCTAGGCACTATAAAACTGTGGATACATTAAAGGTAGCAGATATAATGAAAAATATTAACAACAACAACAAAGGCTGACTGTTCATATACGCTGCCTGAATGCTTCAAAAATGAAATAACATGTTTAAGATATGGAAATAAGGATTCAACCCTGATACGACACTACTAAATCAGAAAGACAATAACTGAAAAACGATTATATAAAATGAATATTATTTTTAACGGATTTCTCATTACAGAAATTGGGGTTATTGCCCTTTCAGGTATTAGTACCTGATGAAGGATTAAGTGCAGCTGTAATAATACCCATCAGTTTTTGAAAATAGTTCATCTTAATTGAAACAGATGTTCCATAAATAACTTCACTTTCGTTACTTTATCTCGCGTTTAATTTACAACCTGTATCAAAGTAATATATCATTATTGGTTAATTAAACTCACACCTCCAAATGCAGCATTAGACTCACTTGATATAACAAGAACCTGATTTTTGGGTTCAGTTTTTGAATAAAGTTCATCTTAATTGAAAACTGATGGTCTATAAATGATTTCACCTTCGTTACTTTATCTCATTTTTCATGTGATATGTCATTATAAATGGTTGGTTAATTAAACTCACACCTCCAAATGCAGCATTAGACTCACTTGATATAACACGAACCTGACTTTTGGGTTCAGTTTTTGAATTAAAAAGTTCATCTTAATTGAAAACTGATGGTCTATAAATGATTTCGCTTTCGTTTCTTTATCTAATTTTTGATTTACAACCTGTGACAAAGTGACAAGTCGCCATCAATGGTTTGTTAATAAAACTGACCATTCCAAATGCAGCATTAGACTCACTTGATATAACAAGAATCTGACCTTTGGTTCAGTTTTTGGATTAAGTTCGTCTTAATTGAAATCTGATGGTCTATAAATGACTTCCCTTTCGTTACTTTATCTCATTTTTGATTTACAACCTGTGTCAAAGTGACAGTAATCATCAATGACAGTCATAATCAAACCGATCATTCCAAAGGTAGCATTGGACTCTCTTGAAATCACAAGAACCTGACTTGATGTCCATGCATAAAACCACCAGTTTATCTAATAATACATTTGGAATGGAAGCTCTTCAATAGCAGAATACAGAATGACGCAGTCGGACAAAGTAAACTGTTTGTCGACTATTTTCTATCTATCTCATGTTCTTGAATATTTTAATACCTACATGGTTACGAATACCACCCGCTTTAGGAATTCACCAAGCGCCTCTCTGCAATCGAAATGTCACGGGATTGAATCGCATTGTCCAGCAATTATATATGATAGCTTACCATTATACCTGATACTAGATGCAATGTGTATGCAAAGTTACACATAGATACTTTACAAATTGAATATAGTTCCATCTAAGCAATCGCTATTCTGGCAAAGCCTTTAATCAAGTTAACCTGCTTTAACAGTTCAAATTTCATAACAACAAGTAACATTATCGTAAAGAACGTCCAAGGAGTTCGAAACAGAAGCTGCTTTTGGAAAACCAATCTTCAGCGTGATTATGTCGCTTACCATTTTAAATTAACCAACTAAAAGGTGACGAACAGCCTACTGACTGCTTACAAGAAATGAGTTGTAAATGAGTTATAAGGCTTCAAATTCATGTGGTATTTTACCCCCAGGCTATCATTTGATCAAAATGTATAAATGCCTCTCAATTAAGCTATATTCAATTATATTCTCTTTCTTTTTGTGTTGTTGTAAAGGCTGTGAATGATAAAAGTACAAACTTAATCCAATTCTTCAGATATAATGTATATTACATTCCAGAGCAAGATTATAATTATTTTGTAGCTTTCTATAAAACAATTCATCTTAATGGTATCTGCACTTTTAAGCTCACACTTCACTACAGGAAGTAGGCGATCAACTCATAATGCGCCCGTTACATTAATGCAATTTAAGGAATTGAACATAATTGCCTAGTTTCATTTAGCATTAACGGAAATATGCATACATGAATTTCAATTTCAAAGACATATAAAATAAAAGTTATTTTTACTCAGAACCTTCTTTAAATATACGAATTAATCCAAATATGCGAATTTATCCAAATTATTAATAAGGCTAATTGCCTATTAGTTCGCCAAAGGGATTTCCTCAGATCGACATAAATGTGTCAAGTATTGCTGTAATTCAGCTGCATATATTCTGAATATTAAATAGTCTTAATTGTTACTCGTAAATCCAATGTGTTTGTAAAGATACACTTAAATACATATTTACCATAGCTAGTATTCGTAAAGGAAAACTATGACTTTATTAATTGACGCCTGGACTGTGAGAGTGCGCCAAGGATATGTCATGGCACCAAACCTATTCAACTTTTACATAGACTTTGTTGTGAGGTCGGCGATTAAAATCCAAAATAGAATCAGAATTGTTGGGAATATTAGCACAAGACCAAGAGGACAAGAACAGCTTAACAAGTAATTGATGTGGGCTCTTACCATCAGTATCTCTAAAATAAAGATCATTGTTGTGGACAGGAATTATACCAAGCAACTAGTGAGACTCAGCATACGTGGCCAAGAAGTTCCACACATACACGTACTTTGGAATTTCATTCCACATCAATGACTCACTTGACACTGCCATCAACCATCGCATTGGAAAGGCCAGTTTATTCTTTTTGGAAGCAGAAGTACATCATGCGCCTTGGAATAAAGATGCGCGTATACCGTACCATTGTGATATCCCCTCTAGTATATGGCGGAGAATTCTGGGTACTCACATAATACAACGTCAAACACCTTTGGTGTTTCAGAACCAATGCTTGAGATACTGAAGCTCAGATCACCCTTAGAGACCGCATTAGAACAAAGACAATACGGCATAAATGTAGGCAATTTTTACTGACTGATAATTTGGGTATAGTAGAAGAATTCACTATAACAGAACACAGAAAGATACTTGTCTGCGGCATGCCGGGCTCACTTATCAAGGGAAGGCCGTAAAGTATACAAAAGAACATTTAGGACTTGAAATTACAAGACTGGTTGAGAAAGAGAAAGGACCGTGCTTTTTGGGGTTACCAGATCTACAGTATATTCTGGAACTAGTCCTAGGACTAGAAATCCATAATTAAAATTTTTAAACCGTAGCTTTTTCAAGTGAAGAGAATTGTTTAATATCCTTAACGCTAGTGATACGATTGCAATACATAGTTTCCCCGGGATAGTTTCCTGATTTAGAGGGCCATACACTCAAACATTCTTATTCCAAGTTGCGAGTTAAATGGCTCCGTCTCTTTGAATTTTAAAAGCAAAATGTGTATCACAGTCGCCCATAGAACAGTGCATAAGTTCCGGGTGCCGGGTGGTGTGGCACCAAACTACCATGTATTTGTTCATCCCGCCCAAACGTAATATATTTCAGACATACATTGTCAAGTTTATATGTAGTTAAGTTTATAAGAGAAACATTTGATATCAAAATCTGCATTTGATGGCCGGGTAAAGTGTCGGGGTGTGTGTAGAAGGGTGTTGCCAATCGGGTCACTCATCATTTAGTAATGAATTCATTTAAGAAATCATGTTAGTGCACAATATGCAGAATAAGTCACCTTTTATAAATCCTAATTCAAAAGTTGCAATTCATTAAAGATGACAACCTTCCTTTTGTATGTGAATTCTTGAGCGCTTGAATACTTTTGCAGGATTCAAAAACCATCGAGGTGTTGGTATAATACAATTATTATTCTGAGCAGTGTTTATGGGAGTTATTATTCATGAGTTACGTTACATGTCTGGCTCTTATAAAGGATTTGATCATGTCAAGAGAGTAAGATGCTCTATCAATGTTCAGCTCATGATAACGTAGTTAAAACTTTTACTATTCTGTTCAAATCTTGCATATTTACACGGTTGTCAACTTGAATAATCTCTGATATGTCAGTGCGTTACCGAGGAATAACCATATAGTGTTTTGTTGACCCTTCTTAATAATTTCCTCTGTGAAAGTAAATCTGACTTTTGAGCAACTTTTTCCAATCTCTTTTTTTTTAATGTCTTATTCAGTAGGTCGTTTCCACCGTGCATGTGAGGGTCGTTCTACTGGATAACACTATGACCCACATATGATCATGAAATCAATTTGTGGATTTTGGTAACGACCTATGTAAGTTGTTGACAAAGACTACTAATTCTCACTAAGAATGATAAGGAGTTTACGTTATTAAGTAAATCTCAAAATGTTCTATTATGGCTAATGTGATGTCAAGAAACGTCAAACCGCTGTCATCTGATCATTATAGAATGGATTGACGCAAATAGTTTCCCCGGGTACTTTCCACTTTGCACATGACTCTTCGTATCATGACAATATAGAATACACGTACGCCATATGATCAGATATCCAGCTATATATACTAGCACATCTGGTGCGTCGACGCTTTGATATGGTATCATTGAAAAGCTGTTTGTGTGACACATTCAAGCTCACTGATGGAAAGCTTATAGTCATAGCTAAGCTCTTCTTAATAGATTCGTTTTTTATTTCAATAGAAAACTATTTATGGCCCTTTTCAAATACTGTGGTTATACCCAGAGGGTATGTACTAAAAACTAACAAGTACGTCAGTCAATCTCAATGACACTTTTATAAATGCAGATCACTTTCAAGTTGATTTACGCTTGAATACATCGTAATTGAGCGATAACCGCTTTCCGTCTTCAGATACGGTGCACATGATTTTAAACGTGTATTCTGTTAACATCCAGTCTGTCAACAGTGGTTACAGATTAACATTGGCGATGCTGTTGCGTTTATATGATCATTGTCAGGTATTATCTTTTCCTGATGCAAGTTATATTGACAAGCTTGTTTGGTCTAATATTATGTTATTTTAAAAGATTGAATTTAAAATTTCAAATGCGTCCACAACACCGGGATCATACTAAAATGTATAGAAGTTACGGTCAGTGACTGATTTACAACCAACCAAACAAAAGTACATTTATTCAAGGTTCTGCTCTATAGACCGAGCCACCATCTGCTGCCATCTGATCATTTTAGAGTATCAGTGGTTTGACGTAAATAGTTTCCCCGTGTAGTTTCCACTTTGCACATGACTCTTCATATCAATACAGAATACACGTACGCCACATCCAGTTATATATACATGTATTGCACATCTGGTGCTTCGACGCCTTGACATGGTATCATTGAAAAGCTATTTGTGTGACACATTCAAGCTCACTGATGGAAAGCTTATAGTCATAGCTAAGCTCTTCTTAATAGATTCGTTTTTTATTTCAATAGAAAACTATTTATGGCACTTTTCAAATACTGTGGTTATACCCACAGGGGATGTACTAAAAACTAACAAGTACGTCAGTCATTTTCAATGACACTGTTATAAATGCAGATCACTTTCAAGTTGATTTACGCTTGAATACATCGTAATTGAGCGATAACCGCTTTCCGTTTTCAGATACGTTGCACATGATTTTAAACGTGTATTCTGTTAACATCCAGTCTGTCAACAGTGGTTACAGATTAACATTGACGATGCTATTGCGTTTATATGATCATTGTCAGTAAACACGGATAACCTGTCACCACCAGAAGTCCCAGAGTTCTCAGGTATCATCTTTTCCCTGATGCAAGTTATATTGACAAACTTGTTTGGTCTAACATAACGTCACTTTGAAAGATTGAATTTAGACCGAGCCACCATCTGCTGCCATCTGATCATTATAGAGTGGATTGACTTTGCACTTGACTCTTCATATCATGACAATACAGAATACACGTACGCCATATGATCAGATATCCAGCTATATACTAACACATCTTGTGCGTCGACGCTTTGATATGCTATCATTGAAAAGCTGTTTGTGTGACACATTCAAGCCCACTGATGGAAAGCTTATAGTCATAGCTAAGCTCCTCTTAATAGATTCGTTTTTTATTTCAATAGAAAATTATTTATGGCACTTTTCAAATACTGTGGTTCAAAATTTGAATACATCGTAATTGGGCGATAACCGCTTTCCGTCTTCAGATACGGTGCACATGATTTTAAACGTGTATTCTGTTAACATCCAGTCTGTCAACAGTGGTTACAGATTAACATTGACGATGATGTTGCGTTTATATGATCATTGTCAGTAAACACGGATAACCTGTCACCACCAGAAGTCCCAGAGTTCTCAGGTATCATCTTTTCCTAATGCAAGTTATATTGACAAGCTTGTTTGGTCTAATATGATGTCACTTTAAAAGATTGAATTTAAAATTTAAAATGCGTCTACAACATCGGGATTATACTAAAATGTATAGAAGTTACGGTCAGTGACTGATCTACAACCAACAAAACAAAAGTACACTTATTCAAAATTCTGCTGTATTGACAGAGCCGCCCATGTTAGAGCATAGAGTAGAGTAAATTCTTCTCATGGCTTCTTGGTAGTACTTGAGGTGTGCTTGACCGGTTCATTTTTCTAATCAAAACAGATTAAGCACCTGTATACCAGGCTCGATCTGAAAGTGAAAATTACTTTTACTTTCACATTTCCTATAAACCTGTCCACAAAACATGATATTTCAATATGGACCTTGAGCTTGTGAGTGTGATATATGGCTTTCCTGCAGAAAGATAAAAGCACCTTGATGAGGAAACGATCGTCTGGATTGTCCAAACCTCTCGATACAATCTTGTAGCTGCAATACTTAAATGTACAGCTTAAATTTGTTTTCGTAAAATTCAAACTGTTTTTCCTATCTTTACAAAGAGTAAAACCACGATGTATTGGCCTATATGCCCGCCACTCTTCTCTTGCGAAAGTAATATTAAATTATTAAAATAGAAGTTTCCCTTTGGCAACAGCTGATCTACTTAAAACAACACTATAGCTGACCTAATTAAAAATACTATAACGTTGATCGACATCTTCTTTGTAATTCTATTTCTCAGTTATTGTTTTAAATTTTACTGTATTAATTCAATTCAACGAATTTTTTATGTTTTGTTAAGGTTTGTTACTGAGATACAAAGTCTATCCGACTGTAGCCAACGGGAGGTGGGGAGGCAATGTAGGCGTCCCCATCCCCAACCTCGCCTCGCGAATGAGCCTACAACCCACATCATGTAAGCCTGGTGAACAAAATGACTTGAACTTATATTTTAAAAGCTCCATCTTCTGAGGGCATACACATAGACTAATGCTGACACACCATAGTCCAATTTACGCCCAACAAAAAACAACAAAAGCAATACTACAACCATGACAACGTACTTATCATCAATGTTGACGTCTTCGCGTGTGCCACGTCGTCATTGAATTGTCAGTTTCGTACTACATCCCTGGACAAAAGGGTTGGAATGAAATTAGTACGGTATTGGAAATGAACCCCCATTTCCCCAGTGTTGAATCCAGATATTTTGTTCATGTGCGCTCAGTAGTACCCAACATTGATTGGTGAGCCAGGTTGAGGTATTGAGGGCGAGGGTAATGTTTAGACTTGACACTAAAGAAAGCGCCCTTTCATCACTCTAAAAGATAACGAAAATATGGCCATTGCAAGGCGGTGCACATTCTATTTTTTATCCCAACTACTTTTGTCCAGCATTGTAGTACTGATACTTTAGCTACCTCTCGAACGGATCTATTGATTGAAGGGGGTCCTGAAACAGGTGAACGAGCGTTACTAACGGGTTTAAGGCAGCAACATGACTACAGCAACAACAACATTAAGAATAAGGATAAGGATAGGAATAGATAAGAATAGCTGGAGTTAAAACAAAATAATAATAAACACTTTTTTTATACGGACAGCACATCTCTTAACTTTGGAAGCGAATTTGAAACAATTAAAATGTTGACCTTGTAATCCACAATCATACCATCTGGATACGACTGCGCGTAAAACACGGTTAAAGTTTATGACAATAATGAAACGGCAATTACCTCCTAGAGTAACTGTTTATTCAGCACACTCTAATATAACTAATCTATTAACAAAGAACAGATGCAGCACCTCATCCAGGTCATGAAAAAGGAAGAAAAGTAAAGGCCACGTTTTAGTCTAACATGGGGTGTTGAAATTAAAGCAGCATGAAGGAATGAGACTACCTTGCTTATACTTCTGTAAGTGAATATATTTCACGAAGTACATATTTGTTAATATAATGTTTTGTGTAAGTGCGAAACGAGAGCAAAATATACGTGTACTTCACGGATGTGTTTGACACATTTATAAGTGCTCCACTGATGGTCAGTGTTTGCCTTGAAGAGTTGCATATATGAGGTCATCGGACGATGACTGAAGGCGAGTTTCCTCGTGTTGGTTTTATAGGCATTATCATGTATTAGCCAGGACAATGTTAGACGTAATGACGTTCATGTTAGAATGATGATGACTTTGGTAAATGCAACAGTATGTAAGCTAATATCAATGTCTGAAATATCCCCGGGGAAGTATCCCTTGTCCGCAAATCACTCTGAACACACAAGCCAATTTTAATCAAGCTTCATGAGCAACCCAAGTCATATGGATACCATGTAGCTGTACTTTAGCAACTCGTTATTTATAGTCAATTCACCTCTCGCCCTTTCTGTCGTAGTTGAGTTCTGTTTGAGATCGTTGAAAGATATGACCTATTTTATTCAAGATCTGTACTGATGAGGATGCGAGTTAATTGCTGTAATATTAAACAACACTACCTGAACAAAAGGTAAACGCGTGATCACGGTGATGTTAATTTGGTGCTGTTCAACAATGCCGATTGCTGAGTGACAGCTGCATAAAGAGAAATCTTGTGTTTACGTATCGCGTTCATGTTCGTTCATCAAGTGATCTTTAAAAAGAACCAATCGATATATGTAGCTGCGAATCGGCCGTGGAAGTCGGTCAGAAGTACCGTATGGTTTTGAGAAAGGCATGGATTTACAGATCACAGTATGGCTCAGTGGGAAGAAGGAATACATTACTTGAATACTTACTTTATACTTCCTGATATATAATGTATTTTTATTAAAATTTGATGCATATGACAGGATTAAATTTCGAAATTGATCTTTTACAATATATGCTTAAACTAATGAGTTTTCTACATTGCATATAAAGATGCAGTAGCTTAACTACATGATGCTACAATCGTAGTGAGTTGATCAATCAATAATCCGTATCAAGTATTGGACTAGTTCTAATGGTAGGCATGTTGTTTTTATTACAGCAGATTCGTATTAAAGTGTGGCATACAAGACTGTAATTTATTCTTTGCCTTCCCCATTTTATCGCTGAAATATTTCTGTGGACGGCAGTCTGCCCCCGGCTTCGCGCGCCCCTTGTTGGGGGTGGGGGGCGGGCGGGGTAATGTCTAGTCCATGCCCTCACCGTGATATAATTGGACAATTTTATAAACGTAGTCAAGATGAATTCAATAAATCATTACATTTATCAAACGTAGACAAGAAAAGTATGTGTTAGTCAAAGACTGACATGTTGGATCTGTTTTGCCAAAAACTAACATCTTAGATCTGTTTTGGTTTCTGACAATGAACCAAAGCTTGGTTTACATCTATACTTGCACCGTATTTACTATGGCTTCTAAACGTTATATGATGGTCTTGGATTTAAGTATGTTTGGCGAGCATGAAGCGCAGAAAAACTAACACAAAATTTAGCATGGTTCTAGTTTGCAGAGCTATTGGAGTTAACTACGAATCAGAATTAACCTTATATCGAGGACTTAAAGCCAGAACTGCTTGTGTGCATTTTTGGCCAAAATGAGTTAAGTCCACTTTTATGTATATTTATGGCTACGCTTTTGGTAGATCCAATAGTGAAGAAAAGGGTCGCCATAGCAATGTCAATAGTGTTTACACACATGTCCAAACTTTCAAACTGTTTTTTTTCAGAATGACATTTTGACATAGACAGTTCTGGATTGACAATGCTGACCATAAACGTTGAGACGGTTTTGATAGGTTAATGTAAATATGTCCTCCGGTCCCCCGATCAATGTTGAATCCTACTTATTTGGTCACACGCTCCTGGTGGCACCCAACAGTGATTGGTGGGGATGGGGGGGGGGTAGGGTGTTAGGAAAGGGTTTAGGTTTGACACCAAAGAACCTCCACGTAATCACGTTAAAAATGACGGAAATAAGGCAATAATATAGTGTACGTTTCCTATAAGTGTCCCAACACATTTTGGCCATGGTTGTAAGCCCTCGATACACATTATCGTCTTATTGTCTTATTACGATTTCATAATACAAAACTCATTGAAACTCAGTATTCTATTCTTGAAAAGGCTGACTGATATGATAAAACGAGATATCATGACTTATTGGCAATAATTGCTCATCATCACGGGAACATGAACTTTATGCAACCGTTTGTCACGTATAATTATTATGATCATATTGGGCAGCTGTCTGTTAAAAAATATATTGATATAGGTGGCATATCAGATCACCATTGGTATCCACCTGAACACCCTCCAGTTATTTGGCAAAAATCACATTAGAATGTTGGATGTACTAGGTTACGTAAAGTTGATCTCCATGACTCCTACCATTGTAAACGTCAGTCGTCTACTATGGTTGAAACGTTACGTTTGATCCATTAAGATAAGAATTGTCTGGATTTATATTGCCCGTGAACTATAAAGAAAGTAGAGGTGACGTGAAGGTTATTCCTGAGCACTTAGGAACATCAATACCTATCTCCGATTGCGATAGTTATCTGGAATCGACAACATGTAAATGGCTTTTGTGCAAGATTTCTTTAATGTAGTAAATATCGTTTAAAATATCACGAAGATATCTTCGGTAGAGTTTTGCATATATCTGCAGTAGATTGACTGCCCGAGATGGTAATTGAGAAAAGCATTTTTAATTTCAGTTTGTTTGTTTATCTGCAACATACTTTCATACATTTGGAGCTATTGGGTGTTTGTTTTCCTGGTCGGTTAAAAGAAGTGTTTTGTTATTGAGCTTACATACATGTAGCAAAGTATGCTTAATGCCGAAATATTTTATTTATGCCATCTTTAATTGTTCGAATACTGTTAAGTTGACCTTTACAAGTTCGCCAGTGGGGAAAACACAGTTCAAGTTAGCGTTGGGCGATGCGTGGTATTGATCACATCCAGGTCACTAAATGCGCTTTTGTTAGATATGTTCAAATTAATCAAATATACAACTATTCCATATCACATGAGATAACAATATACCAGTGGAATGCCCGTGACCCACAGGCACGACATACCGAGACCAGCAAGCGTGACCAAACTCATGCATTGACCACTAAACAGAAAAGGATAGGAACTCTGTAAATAAATATTATCAAATTTAAGTATTAATTGAATTGCAAAATTATTACACATGTTGCAATTCCGAATTTGTAATATGTTATTAAAAACAACATTTTGAAAGTATTTGACGACGGTGTTTGCGACGTTTACAATATAATCACAAAGTTGAGCAAAATAGACAATTTTGCTGCACAGCAGTCTCATGTTGTTCCGCCTTTGCATTCAAATATATAGGAAGACCACTCGCTATGTAGAAGGTCACTTCGAAACTTACTGTCCATAAGCTGTTATGGCAGCGCGGAGGTGGTCACGTGCGTATTTATAAAAGCGCATTCATAAATATAAAAATATTTATAAATATAACCGAAGTACACTGTTAGATCTCTTCAATATATTGCTCAATCCGTCAATATCGCCTATACGCGATCAATAATATTGCACAATAGTAGATATTGCTCAATAACATTGATCGTGTATGGGCCACATAAGTACTCCATCCACCTACATCTGTACATCACGGTTGATTTACCCTATTCCAGGCATACCTTATTATCGTAATTTGATCAGTTTACCTTGCAAGCTTGAAGCAATTCTCTTGAAGTAATTACCATAGTTCTATGATTTCTGGACCTTCTTTTATGACCATCAAATTACAATTTCATAACAGTACAACTAAATGAATATAATACAATACAACATATACATCCAATCTAACATATTAGGTGGATTTTAATCTAAAGTATGTTGTTGCATGGTAAAAACAATAGATAGTCAGGCTTGACAAGTCACACGTATTTTAACTGAATAACAAAAGGATGTTTTCTTTTTCCTTTCGTCTGAATAACACCGAACATGCCGAATGAGCAACCAACGTTTAACTAAATGACACCGTTTTTCTGTTTCTGTTCTAAACCACCTCTGCATTGTCAAAGTAGTTTTCCATTCTTAGATAAACAATTCTATGACATGATATGATATTTTAGGTACATGAGAAGAGTTATGGAGTTCTTATTACTCAGACCACTCATAATAAGGCTATTCTAGTTGAAAATTACACCCCTTGTGGAATATCGTTGGGATTCTAACCAAATTCAACAGTTTAGATTAATCCAGATCCAATCATTTTCCTCTATATTAAGATAAAAAAGGTTAAATTAGAATAACAAATTATTATAAATGCCCAGTTGGATAAGATGCAACTAGAATTGAGATGGCAGTGAAATCTTCCACAGTGGATGTGTGGATTTGACTTGGAATAGCCCAATATAGGTAATATTCAACAATAAAGCGAACAAGTCATTACTTTAAAAGGAAAGTCCAATTATACTCAAACCGAAACTGGTGAGAAATGAGTAAATTGTGCAAAACAAAAACGTAGAAAAGATGTTTTAAATCAAGCAGTTATAAAGGAGGTAATCAATGGAAGTGAGCTGAATAGTTATAACTGAACTCTCAGATATGTTCTTTTAAGATTAACACGACAGGATATATTTGCTTTGCCATATTTTACATCAGTACTAATTACTGCTAGTAAAATTGGCTTCAAACGTCACTTTCCTACAGCTGAAAAGCTATAATTATGTGCATCAAGCCAATAACTAGTGCATGTAACATGATGCCAACATTTGGTCATTTAGAAGTGAATTTTTCTGTTCCTTAAAGTAGGTTAATAAAAGTAAGTGCTGTCGAGGTACTTAATTCCTTTTTAGTGACTAGCGTCCTAAATATTTTGTACAAAAGCACTACGCGCAAAACCAGTGGGTTCTTGTCCACAACATGATTTCGAAGTACCAAGAGATGTTATTATTTGCAGATAATGTTACCAACTTGAAGGAAAAATGCAATGTAAAATGTGATTGAGTCGCAAGTAACCATGTTAAGAAGTTTGGTTTCCATTCTTCACTACCTGCCTACCTACTCTAAATCCTTTGGTGAAATAAATAGGAGTCATAAGCCCGTGAGCCATTATAGAAATATAGTAAATGTCATTCTGAGGTTACTAGTGTCTGAACTTATTTTTCCTCTGCTTCTGATACCCATAACCAAATTAAATGGCTAGAAGGTAAAGTTAAGGAGGCGAACCTGTATATAAACAGTGAACATCTCTCTTCATTGGGCCAGACTCCCCACGTAATGTTGCTGTAGGGGATCTCTACACCTCCTCGACAGCGAGTTGTGGCTTGAAAAGGTACAGGTCATCTATAGTTAGCAGGCCAATAAGAAGTACTTTTTCTAATGAAATTTATTATATTAGGAAAATCATAAAATAACAAAAACATCTGAAACCTGTATGTGTGCAGTCGCATTATGTAGTCTATTAAATTGCTTTGATACTCCTTTATCATAATGTAGTATGTGCAGTTATTGGTATATTTCTAAATTATTTTAAAAAAAATGTTTTCCGCAAAATTCATATTTTTATTAGCATTGTAAAAATCTGCAAAGGACAAATGAGTGCAGCATACTTAAAAGTGGTTATTGATTCATCAATTAATGTAATTTCCATGATAACACCTCAAATATAAATTACTCAGATTGCTGGGCATACAACAAAGAACTTGTTATCGCAAGGTCAGAAATTTATGTAGCTTAGAGCTTGACATATCATAGAATGGTCTACTCACGAAAATCATATTCTCGAAGATTAGCCGCTGGTCAGGACAATACCTATTTACTGGTCATGCCATTATTGAACTGGACTTAGCGCACCTAAAGGCGTAATAAATATATGATGCCACACTGGTTGAACACCACCCATCACAGTCAATATTAAACGTCGCTGAAATCTATATGTGATATTTTTCAAAATACGGAGTGTGAAACTTGCCACAGTCTGTTCTTTAGAGCAATTCAGCTAATTTTCCCGTTCAGTGAACTAGCCCAGACATAAGCCATAAACGATAAATCACAACACATATTAACTTGTCGTATTGTTAATAGTAACACCGGACACGTCATAATTTTGATATTGATGAGGCGAAAATAAGTTTTGAATAAAGTTTATTAATCGTATCATTATTGCCTTGAAAATCCATTTTATAGTTTACTTAAGGTGAAATATACTAAGCTAATTCTATTTGTTTTTGTTTTTGATCCATATGAATTTGTAAGCGCTCTTTAAGCAAAGTCATTGTTCATTGATTTTACAACCGTATGACAAAACAGGCGAAACTGGTAACTTTTCGCACAAATTTGCAATTTAAAGAGAATTTGTCATTGCTCATTGAAATGAATCTAATATATGGACAACATAAGTATGCTCTTTCATTTAATGACATACAATCTGAAAAATATTGTAGAGACCAGTTGAGGTTTTGACTTTTAAAACCAACATTTTGGTCAAAAATTGTGCTTGAATAGGTCGTTTTCAACAATCTTACCACATTCGCCTTAAATTAAATTTAGTTAGGGTTATTTGTTCACGTAATGAAAAAAGTGTTTTTAGGGGGAAGTGTTATATTTCGTTCGATATAAAAAATTCTGATTGGATAAAGGGAACACAATCAGAGCTGCCTATTTTCCACAAGAAGCTCAGACAGCTCTTATGATGCTATGCACTCAACCGTAGAAACAATTCACTGCTTGCTTGGACGAAATTGTGTGCTCAGGTATATCGAGGTGGAAACTGTACATAGATACGTTTATCAGATAATCGTTTGTAGCCAAACCTTTCCATATGTTTCTCTTGCTCTGTTCTTCACATTTAGCATCATTAGTAACTCATTGTAGCTAACTGTATTTTGCTATAATCATACAGCTGCATTTTAACATAAAACATAATCTCGGTGATTATTGCAATATCGAACACTATGCATGGGATGTGCTTTGAATACGATAAAACCATTTAATTACCTTGCAGGTAATATCGTTGCTAAATTGATCAGTTTCTTTTCACAAAATGGCCAGATATGACGGGTGAAATATAATCCGAATCCCCCATTACTAACACATTTAAGTGGATATTATTGATTGTTTGACCATTTAAAGGCAAATTATAACGTCATCGGTTGAATGAAAGCAGGTAAGAAAACTTACTTTTTACACACGTATTTTACAGTCTTCTTGGTCATTGTTAACATAATAATAATAATAATAATAATAATAATCAGACATTTATTAATAGCGCACTAATACACACAAAGCAGCCTCTAGGCGCTGAATACATAATACACCTAATAATGAAAATAATACAGCATTTATAAAAATTACAATACAAATTAAAATACATCTATACAAAATATGAATCATTAAAATTAAACAATTATGGTCGATTGCAATTTGCTTTTGATAAAATGATCTGCACATCCAATTCAAGAAAAGGCATAAAATAGCAAAAAAGAAAACCATCTCCATCCAAGGATGGAGACGCCTTTACATGGAGACCCACCGATGTAGCACAAGTGCCAATCCGTGGGCCTCACATGCCCTCAACATAATTAAATATAATGACACTTAGAATAGAATTATTATATGCAAAGAAAACACTATTCTCATGAAATAAATAGCATGAAATAAATAAGCAAAAATAGACCAGGATGGAGAACTGTGGCAAAGCATGAGACCCAACGATGTAAAAGCCAATCCGTGAAAAACATAATTAAATATAATGACACTAACAATAAAATTATCACATGCAAAGTCTATCCACAAAATAAATAGCATTGCAAATAAATAAGCAAAAACACGACCACCTCCACCCAAAGGATGGAGACGCGTGTGTAAGAAGCATGAGAGACCCACCGATGTAGCAAAAGTGCCAATCCGTGGGCCTCACATGCCCCTCACCATAATTAAATATAATGACACTAACAATAAAATTATTACACTCAAAGAAAACACTAAATTATTACACTCAAAGAAAACACATTATGGTCTATTGCAATTTGCTTTTGATAAAATGATCCGTAAGATCCTGTTCGAAGAAAGAAGTATATAGACGTCGAAGAAGAAAAACAATCCTACTATAATTCACCAGAATCTGTTTGTGTGTTTGTGTATCTGTTTGTCTGTCCGCCTTTTTCTCTCGGAGACTGGGGGTCGCACGTTCCTCAAACTTGGTGGTGGGTGCAGCTTGGTATGAGGAAGAACGAGTTTATATTTTTAAGGTCAAAGGTCAAGGCCGGGGTCAAGTTCAATTGAAGTCTAATTTCAAACACTTTAAATGGCAAATCTAGCCATGCCAATGTGTTGACCTTGGACTCTCAAACAAAAGTTTCCACGGTGACCTTTTCGTCAGACCTACGGTTAAGAGGTCAAAGGTCAAGAAAGGTAAACATTTCAAATTGCCCTATAGAGCTCAAACTTGGTGGGTGGGTGGACCTTGGACAAACAAATAAAAGTTTCCACGGTGACCTTTTCGTCAGACCTACGGTTAAGAGGTCATAGGTCAAAAAAGGTAACAATTTCAAATTGCCCTATGAAGCTCAAACTTGGTGGGTGGGTGGACCTTGGACTAACAAACAAAAGTTTCCACATTGACCTTTTGTCAGACCTACGGTGAAGAGGTCATAGGTCAAAAGGTTAAATTTCAAATTGCCCTATAGGCTCAAACTTGGTGGGTGGGTGGACCTTGGACAAACAAATAAAAGTTTCCACGGTGACCTTTTCGTCAGACCTACGGTAAAGAGGTCATAGGTCAAAAAGGTAACAATTTCAAATTGCCCTATGAAGCTCAAACTTGGTGGGTGGGTGGACCTTGGACTAACAAACAAAGTTTCCACGTGACCTTTTGTCAGACCTACGGTGAAGAGGTCATAGGTCAAAAAGGTAAAAATTTCAAATTGCCCCTATGAAGCTCAAACTTCGTGGGTGGGTGTACCTTGCACTAACAAATAAAAGTTTCTACGGTGACCTTTTCGTCAGACCTACGGTTAAGAGGTCATAGGTCAAGAAAGGTAAAAACTTCAAATTGCCCCTATAGATGCTCAAACTTGGTGGGTGGGTGGACCTTGATAACAAACAAAAGTCCAATGTGACCTTTTGTCAGAACGGTGAAGAGGTATTGTCTTTCAAATTGCTCTAGAAATTGGTGGGTCGTGTAACTTTGGCTGAGAAGCTCAGATTTGAGAGCGAAATCAGGTCAAATTACAAAAAGTGCAATTGACCTTCTGGGCATCCAGCCAAAGGACACACCCTGATTTTGAGATCTGCAAAAGCCAATAACCATGACAGCCGAGAACCGCGAAATACGGGTAACCGCCTAGTAGTTAGAATGAGAATTTAAGGAGAAGAGGAGGACTAACATAAGGGGACAGAAGAGGAAAAGGAGAAAAAGAGAAAGAAACAGAAAGAAGGGAAGAATAGAAGGGATAGAACTGGGCAACATTAATACCAAACGAGGAAAAGCTGCGTGAAAAAGAGACATGTTGCACAAATATTTGCATCACATGCAAGTCTCGTAAAACAGGGGATTGTCACTAATGATCTATTAAATTGAGGTGACAATATGACTGCTTTTTACGGTCTATCTGGATAACCACTCGACAATGAAGGTGTGAAATCGAGAATTTATTTCGTGTCAACATAATCTATCTAAACCAATAACACGTACATAGATTCATGGATGTAGAACAAAAACGCGTTGAACATGTGTGTAAAGGCGTTTCATTGCGTCACACTGCTGGTAGAATTACTAAATTTATTCGTCCAAATTCAAACGTCATTAGCCGTATTTCATGATTAATCATGCTGTGTAGTTGTGGTATGGTATGTGTTTGATGTGATCAAGTACCTTTTTATATTTTCATATGAAGTATTTGCATTTGTCACCTAACTCAACTAGGAAATTACTTGAATTTCTTGGAGCAGTTCACATTACACATGGGTGGAATTATAATATGGGGTAGAAATAAGGTCGGTAAGAAGTTAGCTCGATTTGTTTCGGGGCTCTACTCCCGCGCTCGTGTTTATGGAGATGCGTACATGCGTGAAGAACATTGAACTCACTTGAAATATTTCTTGACAAAGAATGTATTGCATTTGTCCTGAAATGGATAGACCCTGCGAAAGTTATTCTATATACAGACTGATTATTGTCCTTCGCCTGTACAAATAATGTACTGTATAATTGTCCTGATATGTCCAACTAAAGAAGGTGCGGAGATTATTGTCTTTTGTCTGTAGAAATACTGTGTCTCTGGACAATGCTAATGGTTTACGTGTTGTTCTGGGCATCCATGATCATTGGTGTCAGTCAATTCCTTAACGCGCAATGGTCAAATGGTCAAATTTACAGACATTGGAGGAAAATCAGCATGATATGAATATTCTATAGAATTACGATCCACGTCTTTATCCGTGACCTCATCTATGGTTCAATGCAGAGCAATTAACGCACTTTTTATATTCAAAAACCCTATTGCTATGGTAGTTAATCCCCACTTCTGGCGAATATTCTAATGGTGCACTGTGCGAATGTCAACATGAATGATTATGACTTCTGTTTGTTTTCCTGCCATGTCCTTGCAAGTTTTTCCAATCTCTAAAGCGCTGTGGGGTCATATTTCTAA
>NC_092635.1:38668184-38688184 GCF_039555335.1 Amphiura filiformis
ACTTCTGTTTGTTTTCCCGCCATGTCATAGCAAGTTTTTCTCCAATCTCTAAAGCGCTTTGTGGGGTCACATTTCTAAGCTACAATGACAGTGTTTATTATTATTATAAAAGTCTATAGTACTACTGTATGGAAAGAAATACTGGTAAGCAAAAGTAACATGCAGTTATGGTACAAAATCAACACAAGTGTTAAGAATTTACCATTAAAAATACAGGTGTAAATATTCTTTCATAATTAAACCATTGTGTTTTGGTTGACGCATGAACCGTGATTGTTCGCCCGGAAAAAAATACTTCAACGATTCTTACCAAAAAAAAGAAGCCACACAGTTAGTTGTAATAGCGAATTGCAATGTGATTTCAAACTGTGATACGTTAATTCTAAGCTAGCACGAACGCGTGGATACCAATTTATCATTTACAAAATCTGCTCCAGAAAGAACTGAAGTAATCATTGCAACAACTAGAGTTTATTTGTAAGTACCAAAAGGGCATCTAGCTTGTAAATTAAGACGTCAACTCTGATACTTATCATGAATAACTAACTAACATTCTACCAATGTGTGATTGTTATCTTGGTGCACGTTCCTTTTCTCTATACAAAGTTAACCAAATGGATCTGGGCGGTCGGGTTAGATGCAAACAACATTACTTTGCCATTAGGAATAGATGGTCATCAGACTCAAATAATGAGTTAAGAACCAAACCCGTCCAATAAAATTACACTTTACCTAATTCCAAGTTCTACATTTGTTTATATACAGAAACAAGTATTTTCTTTCTTCAGCCATCCTGTATATTGAAAGCAAATATGCCAATGATGTTGCAAAATATTCCACAAAAATTGTTTAATTTCTAATTTACATATTTGAAAAATTGAAAAGATTAACAGAGAGCTTTCAAATACTACTAAGAATCAGGCATAAAAATGAGATATGCGGCTCTTCCAGTTTGACTAACGATAATAGTTGCGAACTGAAATACTGAAATACTGAAATTCAGTAGCGATTTTGCAATCGCTCATCGCTAGCAACTAAGTGTAAATCCTGTTTTTGACAATTATTTTTTGTGGCTCAAGCACGTTCTTACAGAAATTCCAGATAATACATAAGTTACGAAGTCACGTAATAAATCGGATTAACTACCATAGCAATAGGTAAAAAACAATTTTGAATATACCGCACTGCACTGGTACATTCACGTGGTACCTCTGCATTGAACCATATCATACTGATCACTTGCACCTGTAAGATTAGTATCTTTGAAAAGACCGGTATTGTATTCAATCTATGATTGCAGACATACACATAGGTGATGATTGCAACTTGCCAGTAGCGCTACGCGATATATTCAAAATTGTTTTAACCTATTGCTATGGTAGTTAATCCGATTTATTACGTAACTTCGCCAGCGTATACACATATCTTTTGATGAATTTCATTGTCATATTGATGTCAATGCACAAGCACAAAGAAATAGTCTATCGACCTGTTTATAACATTTTCATCGGGAATATGCTCGTATACCGTGAGCATACATTGATGAATGTACGACAAAAATCATTGAATCATACCTTTAGGGGTGAAATGCTTTCCTTCCTAACTTTGTTTTTGCTTGGATTGTTTTGTAATAGATATTTACCTTAAGGCTAATTTATGTAATGGTTAATTGATTGATACCTATTCGAACAAAAAGGGTTATATAAAGAATTCAAATCACATGATCGTATTCGTTTCATCGTTATTTTGTAATGTAGACAATGTGTTTGCATGGGTTGTTTCATTTACGCAAATACTAATTGTAGCTGTTTAGCCCAAAAATACACCCCTTCTTTTATATGTTACGAATCTGTGTCAATGTATGCTTCCATTTACTCAATAGTAAGTTCTACATAGAAGCCGTTTATATGTAGCCAGTAGGGGAGACACCAGTAGTAACAACATTATCTTATCAGGTGCCTGTCGCAAGATATATCACAGTTGATACCTAAAAAACCTGCAAACCGTCAACCATGTATAGATGTATACATTGCCTCAGACGTATAATATTACCATAAAAAGCAATTCTTTATCAGCTAACTGATGTGTCCATTATCTTTAAAGATGTTCTTGACATATCACAGTTAGCACTATCAATAGAATACATAATGGACAATTGTCCACACCCCATTTGAAACACATAACGTGTTTGTCCTGTAGGTATTCAGGCAGGTAATAGAGTAAGTCACGAAGGATGCGCTGTAATTTGGAATGAGTGTTACTGAAATGACAGGTATACGAAGCGAAACCTCCTTTGTTGCTTCAAGGGAATGCACTTCATGTTATTTTTGATTTGTAAAATGCTACTTTGAATTTATTTCAAAGAAATTGGTGTTATAAGGTGGTACTACAACCCTTGATAAATTTGCCGTGTAAATTTGTGACTATTTTGTATTTTGCTCAAAAAATAATAACACAATAGTAACAAAAGTTATGTATATTATAGGAGCAAGAAATCCAGTTATTACACTGGAATTTCAGTGACTCAAGATAAGCGGTACGTTATTTATGATAAGAAAAGAGGTACCGCTAGAATGTACCTCATTTCTTAAAATATAATGAACCACTTGTCTTAAATCACTGAAATTTCAGTGAAGTAATTGGATTCCTTGCCCCTATAATATACAGTGTGTTGTTATTTGTTGAGAAAAATGCAAAATTAGTCACAAATTTTATCAGGTGTGTAGTACCACATGAAATCCAATTTCTAATCAAGATCAAAAACGTTCAGTATTTATTCAGTAGGCTAGTGGGGTCAACATGGTGGACAATAAATACCATGAATCACGGTACCCTGTGAGCAACTTATTTAGCCATCATTGCTGTCAACATGGGCCATTAGATCATTTCCACTATTTGGCACTTCACAATAATGACAATAATGGAAAGATAAGTCATGTTTCGGCACTTTAGATTTGGACAACATACCCCACGCTCGTACGCAATGGCACGTGATGCTGAAGGCGTACCGATTCATACGCCAGCGTTCAGAAATTATTTCATACTTCAGGTTTAAACAGAATGGATCAATCTGAAAAGGTCTATCTATAAGTCCTTGGAGATGTGCTTATTTATAAATGTGACCAGATCGATTGCCACGATCTTAATGTGTTATCGCCCCAATGGCCTTTAAAAGCGAATGCACCTTGAACGTCATGATATAAAGTATAGGCTTAGTACTTGACCAAGTTAAACATCTGCTGTTGTAACTAAGAATGCACACACAAAATAGGACAATCAACCTATCTATTCTAGATAATAAAAGAGTGCAAACTTTTTTTGTTGTTGAAAAAAGTCTTGAATTCCAGAAATTAAGACTGAAAAAGTCTGGAATTCTGACGCATTTCTCCTCGTACCTTGCGATCGTCTTCTGGGGGTATGATGATGTGGATCACGAAATGCCCTTTGAACTATAATTAGTTTCTTTTATCATCTGGTCAGACATAAAGTTTGATTAATCTCTAGATCCTTCTTGCACATTAATATCTAGAGGAAAAGTTATTATGAAAACATGCTTCCCTGCTGCAGATATGTTGTCTTTCTTCAGCTGCTAAGGGGTATATCAAGCGACTAATGAAATTATGTCTTCTTTCTCCAGGATATATTTATTTGCCATCACATCATTTTTAATTTGAGTTGAACTTTATAACAACATTTTTATACTAGACTACCATACCGTTTAATATAATAACTTTCGAATGAACTTGCTCTATGAGAATGTGTGTGTTAAGTAAAACACTCCTGGTGAATTGTGATAAAATTCAACTCTGGCTATTTTGATAGATTATATTTGCATAAATATTAATCCAATATTTGCAGAGAAATATAAAACATGACATCTGGCAAATACTCAGGCTTCATTTTGACAGTGTGAAAAGCAAAGCAGCTGTGTCTCAGGGTGTAGGGGAGTGCCTTCTTCTTATATCTTGTTTGAATAATTATTTTTTATTATTTTTGCTGTTGTTGATTGTACACTTCCGTTTTTACAAGAAATCCATGTGAGGGTTGTGATCAGATTGCAGATTGTGTAGGTGAAAATGACGTCCGCCTTTTCAATACGAATGTAAAATACTTTTAATAACAAAACGAGTTTCTTAACTTGATCGATCTGCCATGTGACAAAATCCATATTTATTTAGTTTCAAATTGTCATATAATGTAACAGAAGCAATGTAAAGCTAAATTATCAACTTATGATTGTTTTTGTTTCTTTTATTTTTATAAATTACAGGTTTGGTTGGAACGTTAAGGAAGATTAAACGAGGAATAGTTCGCACTGTCGTCAGTATTGTCATCAACAGTGATAATCTGCAACAACCTGCTGCCAGTGAAGTTCTGAGTAAGCTAACTACCTGCCAACCCAAACCAAGTCGTCTTAATACGGTTTTATTTCTTGGTATCAGCTCTTTGGATCAATGGAAGTACCAAATGTACAACTCAACCGAAGACCGCCTAATAAGATGGAGAGTTCTTTTAGTAATTATTCTATTGGAATGAAGCGCCTTATGAACCTAATGAAACTGCTATGCTAGTGTTTATTGCCATTGTCACTGTATTAGGCTTACTTGGCAATGGTAGTCTCATCTTTATCATTATCCACCAATCGCCATATGCGGAATGTTCCCAATCTTCAAATCTGAAGTTTAGCAGCTGGGGATTTTCTTTACCTACTTCTGAGAATTCCCGTGGATGTTGCTTATTTCACTCACATACCTTGGCCTTTCAGTGTGTTTTACTGCAAACTAACTTGTGCCATGGTGTTCATATCGCAAGCTGTGTCTGTCTTCACTTTCGCGGCTCTCAGCGCGGAACGATATTACGCTATTGTCAAGCCAATGGAACGCCGCAAAGTTAATGTGGTCCGCGCTACTGTATTCATGGTGGCTGCCATCTGGACGATATCGTGCATATTCAGTATCCCTGCCGTCTTCATGGCAAGAATTGATCCTGTCTGGGATGTCTGTACCATGCCAATTTTAACCCATAAGTACAAGAGCTTCATAATTTGCATGTTTGTTGCTCTATACGTAGTTCCTCTCACCCTGATATCTGTATTCTACATTCTTACAGCTCGGAAGCTTCTGCAAGGAATAGGTGGTGGAAAGATACCGTTGGAAAATAAAGTGTCCGGGAATGGAATGAACAAAAAGTCTAATGCCCGCACACGACTTGCCATCATCATTTTGATCGCAGTAATTCTGTTTGCACTTTGTTGGTTGCCATATTATGTCTACGAGCTCTGGACGGAGTTGGATCCGTATATTCAATACACACCGGCAGTTTACAATTTCATGTATGTGCATTACCTTACCCCAATGTTAGGATCATGCATCAATCCAGTGCTTTTTATATCATGAGCTCTAATTTTCGCCGTCATTTTGTTAAGCATTTCTGCTGCTGTTACCGTGGCCCTTTAGACAGGGACAGAACTTCAGCCAGCGGCCGGTCGTGGACTTTGCTATCGGCCTTGAAGTCAGCAACCGTCGTGTCACCAAGCCATAATGGCAATGGGGACATACAATTAAAACGAACATCACCAACTTTAGTGTCGTCTCATTACTGCTAATGGTGTTAAATAATTCGCCAAGTTTTGTTTTTATACCACAATCTGTGATTATGTCGAAGATGTATATATTTTTTATATAAACGAGGATATGAAAATAAAGCGGACCAGTGCCGATAACAAAGGCAGTAGAAGAGCAAATTTATTATAGGTTTCTTCACTTACAACACGTATATCCACTCGGAGCATAATGGAGGCCACATTAATGCTGACGATATGTCTTAGGAGCTTTCACCAAGTTGAGGAACCAAGCTCATCTAGTATAAGAGTCAGAGAGTAAGGAGAGGCTTTATGCTATTCCCTAAAACAACCTGATTATTACACAAGTGATGTTTCCTAAGGAAATACTGGATAAGGAATAGTATAGTGTTTCAGCACACTCATCTATGTAATACCGATCTAACCATTCATCATAAAACATCACAATTGCTGTCACTTGAATAAAAAAGTTTATTGATACTTAGTCCGATCATTAAATTGTATACAGAACTCTCACAGAGAAAAGACATTATTATCAATTAAGAATAGAAGGTTGAATTTCCAAATGACCAAAATTTCAATAATGACCTGAGACCTTTTTGTTTTAAACCACTGAAGTGTACAAACTACAAGTTGAAAGTGCGCCCTCCATTGTGGGACTAGATAGGAGTGCACCGGTTTGGTTGGAAAATTGATGAGCAGCAGATGAATTTGAGGGAACCTGTCATCAAAACTGTAAAATAATGGTAGAAAACATGTCTCTGCATTTTACTCTGAAATTTGCAAATTTTTGGCTATACGATTTGGTAGTTTTTAGTGATTTTAAGCACCATTTTCAGATGCCATGCGAGAAAATAGTCCCTCTTTTCAAGTACTGTAAAGATCTAATTAGTGGCATTTAACCTAGAAAAAACACACATCCCGCACTCTCAACTTCGGACACAACTCAAATAACAAGCACCCATCCTCCTGCACACACCAATATACAAACGAAAACAAGTAATATATATACGTTTAAGATTGTCGATACAGGCACTGCAATGTTTTTTAACCCTAACACCCTGAGAGGGTTTTATCGTATGAGCCCTGTGTGATGCCTGCCCACGCCCTGACGAATGCTTGACCGATGTTTTATTCTTTTTGTAATGACTGAGACGTAATCCAACCTTAATTTAAGGGATCGGATGAAATCGGTATACAATAACAAGAACAATTTCATGACTCTTCCTCAATTCGTTCAAATTACCACTGACTGAACAGATTGTGCAATCCGTTATATATGCTTATAATGGATAATTTCATACGGTTGACTTAAGTCCATTTTGACAGAATAGCAGGACCTATTATTATGACATTAATATCAAACGTTACAATAAAGGAAAAGTGTATGTTTTTTATTTCAAACTGACTTCTGACCATAACGACTATTGAATATTGAACTATTGACTTATTGAATAAAGCCGTAGCCAGGGAAGTGCGACGGTGCGACATACAACCCCTTTCAAAAAGCAATGTAAATCTTTGTAAAAGAAAAGGTTTTTCACTAAAAACGATAAAATCGGCCCTTTTGAAGTTAAATTCACAAAAGATCTACTTTTGAGCCCGCCGCACCTCTAAAATAAATCATGGCTACGGGTCTGATTGCCCTAGACTAATACTGTACCGATAAAACTTGAATTGACGTACACGACTATATCCAGACCATTATATCATAATCTATATAACCCAAAATCCACACACTCTTCTGGATTTCATCGACATCAGTAAACCCATGTGCTTATACACCACTACACAAAAGTGTTGCATCATTGCTGAAAAAGCAGAATTCGACAAACTGTTAAGTTGAACATTCATCAATGCCCTGTAGATTTCACATTACGTTCTTTATTTAGATGGCAATTTCGTTTGCATGATGCAAGGCTTTACAATGATTTACAAGGCTAATCGATTGGATGGAAGATATCACCTATGTGACATTGAATTATGCGTTTTCTAGTGCTTTGAAAGCAGAGAAGAAGAATCTTTAAGTCCTCTTATCAAGAAATTGATTACGGAAGAAGGTTGCACGGAATTGGTGTTTGAAGACAATAGCAGTCTAAGATGGCCGACGTCCGACAAGGGTTGGGGGACTCGGGGACTTCAACTGCAACAATAAGATCACGTGGTTCCTCCAATACAGGATTAGTGACATTTAAACATTGAAATGAAAACACAAAACAATGTTTAGGCGCGTGTTCAAGGTCATCGGGTACCTTATGGGGTAGCCACGTGATATATCATTCTTCTATTTCCCTCAGTCCTTGAAGAACGTTTGTCTTGTAAGGCTATTGATTTCTTCAACCCGACACATCCGTGAATCATTCACCCTCTTCATTTCCTTGATGCGTTGCAGAAACCAACCAATTTTGCGACAATAAAAGTCACTTTGTCATTTTCTGGACTCACATTTGATCTTCTCTGCGTTCAAATGGATTTCCGTCATTCCGACATTGTAATCACAATTACTGCAATACGCATAATGATTCACCACAGTGCCATTGATTTAAGCCTAATCTTAATTGGTTCATGGAATTGACATTCTACCACATAACGTGAATTCGACAGGATATTGGATCAATGTTAAACTAACAGTTCGTCGATTTCTTCTTTTTGAGCATTTTTCATCCTCCTCCGCGGACCCTGTGTTTTTACACAGAAACAGCAAGAACATACACATTGTGATATTTCAATATTGAATCCGTGGACAGTTAATCGCCATGCCGTGACCTGACTTAACGTTAAAATGTAAATCGCTATTTAAATATATTAGCAAATGATGTTTTTCACATGAAAATTCATTTTTGACCAGCTGGACAATAACTTCTCAAATGTGATCATTAATATTATTTATCATTTCCTAGGATCTTATAATTGTGATTTTGATTTTACTGTGTATAATATTGGACCTATTGACTTGATTATTTAACGCTATTTATGACGCCTCTGGAATGGCTCTTACAACTTTTGACGTCCACGGTTCCTGTGGGTGCACCTTTTGATGAGTGTAAATTCAACTATAAGTCCACGATTAAAGATTACATGACAATAGACGTACACCTACAAATGGATACAAAATAAACACACCTATAATAAATATGTACAGTTGCACACACCCCACCTACCCCTCACACACAGTTACAAAACAAATACCAAAAAAATAAAACTTCATAAAAATGTTCAACAACAAAACAAACGGAGGCAGTACCGAATGCAAATTCATGACATTACCATATAGTTTGATAAGTATGTTTTTTCTATATTTCTGAAAGCCACTACTTGAACATTTTCATTGCCATGGAAATGGAGTGACAGCCTATAGCGCGGAAAAAAAGGCAGTGTACTTCGGTTATATATTATAAATGCGCTTTTATCAATACGCACGCGACCACCTCCGCGCTGCCATAAAAGCTTATAGACATAACAGCTTATAGAAGTGACCTTCTACATACCTAGTGGTCTCTCTATACATTTGAATGCAAAGGCGGAACAACATGAGACTGCTGCGCAACAAAATCGTCTATTTTGTTCAACTTTGTGATTATATTGTAAACGGTTCCGTCGTTGAATATTTTTTCCGTCGTCAAATACATTCAAAGTGTTGTTTTTGATAACATATTACACATTCGGAATTGCAAAATGTGTAATAATTTTGCAATTCAATTAATACTTAAATTTGATGATATTTATCTACGGAGTTCCTATCTATAGTGGCCAATGCATGAGGATTTGGTCACGCTTGCTGATTTTGGTATGTCGTGCCTATGGGTCACGTGCGTATTTATAAAAGCGCATATATAGATATAACCGAAGTACACTGGTAGGAGGGGACGGATCCAGCACGGCCCCCTGGTTCCGTCTCTAACAGCAACAGGTGTTAGCATACTGCATGGCTCAATACCCAAATAATAGTATATGAAAAAGAACCTCTGAATCTTGGTAATATCTTTTAAGGTATATAAACCAACTTTAAAAATATAAATCTTTTCTAGATTTATGTTTCCAGTTGCTATGATTATTTGTTGATTAAATTTCGAACAGAAGTAAAAAAACAAACCTCCTTTTAAGATGGGGTTTTAATTTCAATAAATCTCTGTAAGTAAATAAAGTGTAAAATATTTATATATTTGGTGAAATATTGAATGTTATTTTCCGAAATTACTCGGAGAAAACAATTGTCTTATTAGTACTATAACTAAGTATTTTTGCTATATGTACATACGATTATGCCCTGTACAAAATTGAAATAGAATATAAATTATAGTAAACCTATTTGTAGATATCGTTTACGCTACTATTTCACTTGTAAATATATAACACATTATGAAAACAAAACTTGGTAGGATTTGATAGATTTTTGGTGTCAATGCCTTGTGCCAGTTTTAGGGGCTTTATAGTTATACGATGTTATATGATTAATAACTGGGTGTTGGGTAATGCTTTATTATAAATGCAATGGTGTTAACCCCATGAGAACTACCTACCTGTCTTATTGGTCAAAAAGAAGTGTTCGTGATCAATTGGACCAATCAGCAACATTGTTAGAATAATTTCACCACACAAAAAATTGGATGAATTATTTGCAAAGCTCCATTCTAATTGGTGATTAAAATGAAGATATCATGTAATTGACCAATCAGAGAGAATGTTAGATCGGCAGGTAGTGCTCAGGGGTTAAAGGATTAGCAGTGATCTGCCAAACCAAAACACCCTAAAACTAACTCTTCAAGTTCAGATTTCAGAATCATAGATGCGCCAAGAATATTAAATATTTATGTAATATACCGGTACATGAGTTGACCTCAATGTTTATCAACAAAGGCAAGGGACTGGTATATCGATATGCTTGAGTGAACCCCGTGCACCACTACACTGTTTAATAGCCTTATTGTGATGTGGCGGGAGTTTAAAAACACGCGCCCTGAGCAAAATATGATGCGCGCGCATACTGCCAGGCGAAAAACAATCGAAATTGTGATGATGCGTACGTATACTGCCAGGCTTTGACGTCAGAAGCAAGATCGTCTATACATGACCTATAGATGAGTTGGCTTTTGACGTCATTGCCTTGCATTATGCGCGTGCATCTTCACAATTCCTATTGTTCCTCGCCTGGCAGTATGCGCGCACATCATATTTTCTTTAGAGCGCGTGTTTTTAAAACACCCGCCACATCACAATAAAGCTATTGAACAGTGTAATTGTTGTATGAAGTTCACTCAAGCATATCAATATACAGGAATCTTGCCTTTGTTGATAAACATTGTGGTTAACTCATCTGTAGATATTTTCCTTCATTGATGGAATGACTCAGAACAAAGGAATGACTCAGAACAAAGGAATCGAGCAGGCGTGCTATAACGTGATAAAGTCCATTCAATTTGACATGACCTATAGGCAGAACCTCGTAACTGTTGAGTGTAGTATGTACAGAAAATTTGTGATATACCTAACTCCTGAGCTGATTCATGCATCGTTCAAGACTGAAATTGCAGCTGTGAGTTAATATTTCAAAAGTGAGAGGGTTTTGATGGAACAACAGCATGTCAGAAATGTTTATTTTCTCGCCAGAAATCAATTTCATAAATATTGCGAAACTAGGGAGTAAAGAGCATTGCTGTATGGCATAGTCAAGAATTTCGTTTTGTCGTGGACGTAATAGTAATAATAACAAACAGCTTAATTCATATCTCCATCGCTTATGGCCAGCAATTGACTATCGACCAATGGACTGGGTTGCTTCTTATATGCAAGAAAACGCTAAAATTGTTGGTTATATTTCATTTCAATTGCTGTCTCTAACCACGATATCTTCTTGTATTTAAACCAGATAAAACAAAGATTTGTTATTATTTTAGTTTATGTTTCTGTATTAATAAATTACGGAAATAAAGCAACCTCTTTCGTGACGTTTCTTGCTCTTTTCTAGTTGAATAGTACAGAAATTATACACATAGAATACGTACACCACATTATTATCGCCCCATACCCCAACACATCCCCATACACAAACCTCTCCAATTCAAATGCAAAATAAATTATATTATATAATGTGATCGCTTTTGTAAGGCCTTACAACAGTCCGGACTAACTGCCTGATCTGGAAACACCTTGTAGAGCAAATCTAAACATGGTATCCCACAATGCAATCATTATTCGTTAATTCTTGATTTAGGGCTTTAAAGAAGTATTTGTGGACATATTCGTCAGCCTGCTACGCTAAATGCCTAAGTCATTTTACATATTTCTCATTTGCAATTTTGATTTTCTGAGTAATGAACCCAAAATTATCAAATTTCCAGCCACGTTCTTCATTAACTTGTGGAATACATCAAAGAGGTGTTTTCCACAAGTTAATGAAAAGTGCGGCTGGAAATTTGATGAATTATGGGTTCATTACTTAGAAAATCAAAATGGCAATTGAGAAACATGTAAGAATGACTTAGGCATATAGCGTAGCAGGCTGACGATATACTCAGTGATAATTTGCATGTCAGACAGAAAACTTGAAATAGTTGTTTTTGTTTTGTTATTTAAATTACTTTCCTCGAGGTGAATATCCTAGTGAACATTTTCAATTAAGATGTATTTAGGGTTTAGCCTTTCTGAAAGGCCGGTTGGTTATTTTCCCACAAAAATATTGTATCAGTAAAAATACCCAGTAGTAAAATAGCGCCGCCGCGACAGGGAGCCGGGAAGGGGTGCTGATTGGGACGAGAACCATTATTGTTCACACCTTGCAATCTGATCAACCTAGGGGCCCACCAGTGCCCTGATTGTGGCATTATTATGTTTTCAGAATCTTAGTCCCTATACTTTGTACAGAGTTAAAGAGTCCAATTTTTCCACACACTTGGACTCAAAACTTGGACTGTATTCATTGATTACAGCCCAAATGGGTGCTCTACTCACTGTGAGATTTAATATTTCCTACATTCAACCAACCATTGGGCACCATAAGAACTAGCAACACTGGCTTGGCAACAACCAAACTGAAAACTGCATGAGTTAGCTGGCTGAAATGAACAGCACTGCAGCATGGGGGAAAATCCCACAGAAAGTGTATTTTTAACTCAAAAATCATTTTTGTTTTAGAAATTGAAGTAGAAAAAAGATGATGTTTTGAGCTTATTTCTCAAGATTGTTAATGTTTTTAGAGTAGAATGCATGAGAAAGGAGTCAAGGCCAAGGGAAGTAAGCTTACAAAAGTAAGCTTATTTTGGAAGTTGCACAAGACATGCTAATTATCTGCTTGCAAATTGCCTTGTGTGAAGCTAGAAAGGTAGGTTTATTCTAATTATTTCTAGAGATGATTAGACAAAACAAATCACAAAGCTTAGCCTCAGCCTCAAGACTTAGCCTGGGCCTTTCCTAAGCCCAATGTCTCTTACTAAGAGTCTTAGTGCTAGTTCTAGTAGTCATGGATAGTACTAGAACTGCTAGTCTATGCAACTGCCAGGTCTATGACTATGTGGGAGAAATTAATTCTTGAATAAAAAACTCATGCATTCATCAGCTAGGCCTGAATTTTAGCCCAAGCCTAGTCTTAGGCCTAGCCTAATACTGATTTCATACCTTCTGCCGCTTGCCTTTTCATGCGTCATTTGTACTTTTCTGCAAGCAGAGCGGCACCCCCGCTGAACGGCAGCGGCATGAATATGAAAGCCAATGTTGCTGCTCAGCACCGCCAGAAATCAGTTAATGTTCTTATACGGTACGTCAGAGAGTGGCGCAGCTCCCGAGTTGACTTGAAATTCACTGTTACTTTGGGTAAACTGGTACTATAGAGTGATTGATATCTCGGCTTGCTGCTGGTAACCGCAGGGGTTTCTTGTGCGACTGCGCAGTGTAATAAAATCGTTGTCAAAGCAGCAGGAAAGTCTGAAACCAGCATAGTGCCACAGGTGTCAGTCTCTCTAGACTCTACTGCTCGCACACAAAATTCTTCAAATATTGCAGCGGCACCGAATGTTAGTAGTTACTGTATTTTGCTGGCCATTAACTTGGAAGCTGCATGCCTCCAAACCTAGTAGAGTTCTACGATAAACATAAACTGAGCTCAAAAAGAAACTTATAATTTTTTTTACAACTTGTGAATCACAAGGTCATATCTTAAAATACTGTCAATCAAAATGAACCAAAATTACACACAGGATTACCTTAATACTCTACTCAAAACACATGTCAGTAACCAAGCAGTTGTCCAACTGACACAACAGCAAAATGCACTGTCATGGGACAGCTTCCTGGACTTCCTTCACTTTCACAGCCCAACATTTGGCACCCAGGACAAAAAATCTGTGAGACTGCACACAAGATCCTTGCACAGATGATAAAACGGTGCTGCTTTCTGCTTTTCATACACTTTTTCATGAAACAGGGCTGTGCTGTGAATGTGGTCCAGGAAGCTGTCCCATGTCAGTGCATTTGGCGGCTGGGTCAGTTGGCTAACTGCTTGGTTACTGACATGTGTTAAGAGTAGAGTATTGAAGTAAATCCGGGGGTGATTTTGGTGCCATTTGATGGACAGGAGTTCAAGATATGACCTTGTGAAAAAATTATAAGTTTCTTTTGAGCTCAGTTTAGTTACAATAGACTAATTTTCCTTTTAAAGAGATTCAAGACAATTGAAGATTCTGAAAACATAATAATGATAAAATTTGATGTTTTTTTTTACAACTTTATTGGTCTCGCTATGAGTTTTAAAATATTGGACTCGACTACGTCTCGTCCAGTATTTTATAACTCATAGCTCGACCGATAAATTTGTAGTATTTGGTTCAAACCATCTAATTTTATATCACACATGTGACCAGGTGTCTGCTACGGCAGTCCCACCCGATGCATGATGAGACCCAGGCTTCGATCCCAGCATAAGTAAACAGTCTTCAACAATATCCCCTTTCTCCATTACGTTTGTATCGTTGGGCAGATACACGCTCTTAAATTCCTTTTCGATTTGACTAAATTTCTAGTGAAATAAGATCTCACTAAATTTTCCCAGTCAAATTTGACCTGATTCTACAGACATGATTTTTGGCCAAATTTGATATCTTATTTCACACAAAAATCTAGTCAAATCGACTAGTAATGACCAAGAACTCGTAGCCATAATTACGCATGCCTTTGTTCATATCCTGCATGATTGTTTCAACAACATATAAAATATAATATATACGACGTAGATCAAAATAATTCATTCATGATACGACACTACAAACCCTGAAAGTCAGCAGCTGGAAATTGTGAAATACGACATGTAAAAAATGAGCGTCATCATTACCGAATTCCTCATCAGAGCAATTAGTGTTATTGACCATATCTGATGAAAGATTAAACACATCTCGTAAAAATACCCATCGGTTCTTCACTATGAATTTAGTTCACCTTAACTGAAAACTGATGGTCCATAAATGACCTCACTTTCGTTACTTTACCTCATTTTTGATTTACAACCTATCAAAGTAAAACATGTCAATATCAACGGTTTCTTAATCAAACTAACACCTACAGATACAGCACTGGACTCACTTGAAATAGCTGACTTTTCGTTTCAGTTCATCTTAATTGAAAACTGATGGTCCATAAATGACTTCACTCTCGTTACTTTATCTCACTTTTGTTTTACAACCTGTATCAAAGTAACGTGTCATCATCAATGGTTTTTTAATCAAACTGACACCTAATAATAATACCAGCACTTATATAGCGCTATTACAAATTCAAGGAATATGAACATAGCACTTTACACAAAAAGATTGGTACCCATCAATATTTTTAGTGAATATGACCAGGACTGCCGCATCAAAATACTTCATAACAACCATCTTATTTGCAGATTTATATCATAAAAGGTAGTTTTAAACAATAAATTGTAGCCAATTTAAGAGGATCCAATGTTGAATTGAGAAGGAGCACGCATTTTATTAGACAACAAAGCTGATGGGTACCGATCGTTTTGATAACGCCTGTACAGATGCAGCATTGGCCTCACTTGAAATAACAAGAAGAAACCAACTTTTTGTTCACGTATCACAAGTTGCATTTGGAAATACGCAGTGCATCATGGGAAAATGTCGACATCCAAAGCCCGCATAATACGAATACAATACAGGAACATACATTATTGGGTTTAAATGTCATTATAATGATGTTACATGCGAATGCACACTGAAACAACAATTTACAACTATAGTAGATCCATTTTCTATCTATTGATCACAGGGAATCCTTCATGGAGCTGTTTTCAACATATTTATTATCACACTCGCATGAAAATTCAATAACAGCTAGAAGGACGATGTCGACTCTGGAGTCAAAAATTTGACTGCCAAGAGCAACCGCTGAAATTGAAATACTGAAGGATCAAATCACATTGTCCCGCAAGATATAGGATCATCACCAGCATGAATAATTTACGAATTGAATATATTTGCATATAACCAATCGCTATTCCAGCAAAGCCTTTAATCGAGTTATCCTGCTTTAACATTTCATATTTCATAACAACATTATCTTTAAAAAATGTACGAAACAGAAGCTACTGTTAGAAAACCAATCTTTCGAGTGATTATGTTGCTTTCCATAAGTTTTGAAATTCACATGGTATTTTACCCCGGGCTATCATTATTATCATAATGTAATGTATAAACGCCTCTCATTAAACTATCTTAAAGTATATCGTCATTGTTTTTTGTGTTGTGTAAAGAAAAAAAACAGGAAAAGTAAATGATTAATTTAATGACTGATTTAATTTTACACATGAACAAATCTGATAAGAACAGAAACACGGTTTCGTCATTTTGATTAAATGGTATTAATGAATGAGCTATATGTGACGAAGCCAATTATCCAATTCTTCAATGATTTATTACAATATTGCATTCTATAGCTTAATATGATTATTTTGTAGCTTTGTATAAATTAACATTTCATCTGAATTGTATCTGTTACATTGCAAACACACCATTGACTAGAGCAAATAGGCGATCAACGACAAATGTGCCTTTACAATACAATTATCTGGTTTTATAGCATTAAAGAAAAACATGCAAGCATATACAAAAACAGGATCTCCCTCTGCTCAAATAATCAGCGAAGCGGTATTACTTTTTCAAATATGCGAGATTTGCAATGTAGGTTTCGTGCTAATTTGCCCAAGGGAATTCCGCAGATTGACATAAATGTGCCAAGTCCTAATTAGTCTTATCTAAAATTCAGCTGCCACATTCTGGAAAATATATTTTTCATGTTATGTTGGGTTGGAGGAGAGCATGACCTTGCGATGTTTGCACTAAATTTATTAAGACAAATTAAGCGGACACACAAGAGGAATGGTATGTGCTCTATAAAGGATATCCCTCGTGTGTATGGGGGAGCCCAAAACTGTCGCTTTTATACATTATTGGCAACTCAATATAAATGCGATTGTTGGGTTCTCTTTTCCTAAGATCAATGTATTAATATTAAGAAGTACATTGTAGTTTTTAGCTAAATGGCTAAAACTGAACAAACATGCTCCTGCTATCCCACTGGCCTCCAAATAAAAAACTATTATAACAGCCATTTTATTGCACATTCATTCACTAATGAGCTATTGTCACTTCAAGATTTAATATTATTTTCTTGGCATCTTTCTTGGCATCTTGACTTCCAAAATCGACAGTTTCACGGAGACCCGCTTATGGATCTTTCTTATGGAAGTTGTAAGTAACTTCAGGGCAGTGAGAGTAGTTTGCTGTTGTGAATTGGTCAAACCGTGGTATCCTGTGCATAGTAATGACCTCTGGCAAAATGTCATCATAAAACGACACAACTCTTCCAGGTGTAACATTTAAGGGCTCTGGATGCAACGTTTGGACAGTATTTTGTTGGGCATGAGAGCACATCAGACATATCGAATTGCATTCAAAATACGAAGAATGTCCTTCTGATATCAAATAATTTTGATTTTTTTTAAATGGAATAAAGGATTTGATCCGATTTAGACTGACCCAATAATATCCTTTGGCGGCAGTTTCAAATATATAATTATTGTGGTGTGAGGTTCATCATTTCAAAAAGATTTAATATTTCTTGACATGTACCTTTCTATGAAAGACGGTGCTTCCTATTGGTCAAATTTGTAGCATTGAAGAAGAGTTATTTCAGCTTTGACTGCCAAAATTGATTTACGGAGACGCGCATGTGGAAGTGCTACCTTTCTCGGCAAGTTGTTAGCAAATTCAGGCCAGTTAGAATAGTTTGCTGTTGTGAATTGGTCAAACCATGGTATCCTGTGCATAGTAATGACCTCTGGCAAAATGTCTTGTCATTTTGAAGTGGACTTGATAAAGAATTCAAATATCACAGTTAAATATTTGTAAACAACATTTATTTTCATTATAGACTTTTTTATAGTCTATATTTTTTTCATTTCAGCTTAATTTAGCAGTTGTCATGGTTGTGTGTAAATTACTATTACTATTAGATACGTTGTAATAAAACATGATTTTAAATATTTGTATATTAATTTTCTCTGAGGGCTTGCAGCAAAATTGATATTTTATTTTCCTTGGTATGGGTTTGTGGCTAGTAGTCAGGTAATTATGAAGGCGATGATGATGATGATGATATGATGATGATGATGACGACAACGACGACGACGACGACGACGACGACGACGATGATGATGATAATGATGACGATGATGATGATGATGATGATGATGATGATGATGATGATGATGATGATGATGATGATGATGTTAATTAATACACAAACGACAAAGAGGAACAAACATGCCTAGCATGTAATTCTATTTTAACATGGAAAAATTTGACCTCTTATCTTCTCGCAAACTAAGATTATGCATATTTTATCTCTTCAATAAACATTGTAAAAGTCGATTTGGCCTTGGCACGTGGGCCTCATCCTCTATAACAGCAGGTTTAATTTCTTGTTGAATGGAGGCCTCGAGGTCACTGAACTGTGTATTTGGAGATGATGGCTCATAGCACACGTGTTAAGCAAAAACATACATGAGAAGTAAGCAGGTTACTGTGAGTGATACCATAGATGTTTTAACATTAATGTTTCATATTGCTTGCAATCCCTCCCCCCTCCCCAAAGCAATGTTGGAGCCAATACTAGACCAATTGTCCGTTCCTGTCTCAGTATCAAAACAACATTGACTGGGTGGGTGCGGAGGGGGTTGAAAATTTATTACTAAATTAAATCCTTCATCACTGCCATCATCGTCACCATCACGACTCATCATCATCATCATCATCATCATCATCATCATCATCATCATCATCATCAACAACAACAACAACAACAACAACAACATCACCATCACCATCATCATCATCATCATCATCATCAACATCAACAACAACAACAACATCACCACCATCATCATCATCATCAAAAACAACAACAACAACACCATCATCATAATCATCATCATCATCTACACCATCATCATCATCACCATCATCATCATCATCATCATCATCATCGTCGTCGTCATCATCATCATTTACACTATAGCCACACAAATAGAAATCTTACATTAACTGCAAGTCATCAGAAAAACCAAATATTTAAAACAAATTATTGTTTTATTACTGCGCGCACAGTTTGCAACAACAACATCAACTGCCAGATTGTGCTCAATTGAAAAAAAATAGATTTTTAAAGTCTAATATGAAAAAAAATTTGTTTTAAAATAAGTATGATTTAATATAGGCATGCGCCAAGTAGGTTTTCTGCTATAAATATGAAAACATACTTGTTAGGGAAATGGTGTGTGTATCGTCCTTTCGATAAGTATGATATCATACTTAGTGCTTGGGGCAGGTTAGGGCACTTAACTCTATATGAAAGCTCACATACGCGTACATCCCCTACAGATATATGCACACTGAACGAATCCTCCCTGCTTAGTAGTATGATGATGATGATGATGATGATCATCATCATCATCATCATCATCAGCTTCAGCATCATCAAGACCTAATAATTATATTTATTTCCTTATTAAACATATTTATAACTCGCGTATACCATTAGCCTTTTATATAAGGTCAGATCACCTACAAAAACATTTTAAAACTAATTAATAACATAAAACAATAAAATAAATTATCCTTTTTGCTCATCTGAAATAATAATAAAAGTTTATTTTCATTATAAAAAAATCTTACCCTAGACCTATCGAAGAAAAAAATAAAAATAAATAAATGCTGCTATCAGGAATTGAACCCGCGATCTCGTATTGACAGCGTCTGATGCTAACCACTAAGCTACCGAGGAAGACATGTAATTCAATTGAAACAATACACACGATAACAGTTATTGTTTATCGATCTTCCACGATTCACCACAGCCCCTATTGAGT